>NC_048585.1:54868419-54915919 GCF_013265735.2 Oncorhynchus mykiss | reverse complement strand
ATTGTCTCATCTATCTTCGCTACTGTAGATTGATACACTATTTGGCTAGGTGCACTATTTGGCTAGGTGCACTATTTGGCTAGGTGCACTATTTGGCTAGGTGCCTATTTGGCTAGGTGCACTATTTGGCTAGGTGCCTATTTGGCTAGGTGCACTATTTGGCTAGGTGCACTATTTGGCTAGGTGCACTATTTGGCTAGGTGCACTATTTGGCTAGGTGCACTATTTGGCTAGGTGCACTATTTGGCTTGGTGCACTATTTGGCTAGGTGCACTATTTGGCTAGGTGCACTATTTGGCTTGGTCCACTATTTGGCTAGGTGCACTATTTGGCTTGGTGCACTATTTGGCTTGGTTCACTATTTGGCACAAACCATCTATACATGACACACATGCCTTCTGTACTGTAGCGAGGCCTTCCTGTCAACCCCATGGTGGACCAGGCAGACTAGGTTAGGCAGGATGCTACACTAGCATTAGAGATGAGAGCTAACTAGGGAGTACACTAAGTGATGCCTGGGGTTCCCTGTGTGGTAAATCACAGTGCTTAGATTTTTTTCTTCCAGATTGTTCTGATGGGGCTGGCAGCAGCAGGGTGATGAGGTTGTTATCCAGATTCTGTTGCTCCCGAGGAGGTGGTGAAATTCTCCTCTTTCCTGGTTTCTCTTTTCTCCTGCCTTCTCTCTTCATTTGTTCTTGCCTTCTGTCGTTCCGATACAATATACACAATTTTATTGTCCATACAAATACACACAACACAATAAATACGATATGGAAAACGGGACAGTTAGTACAGGTTACGTTGGGCCTGCGTCTGTCCTATGTCCCACTGTTCAGCAGCCCGATGGCTGATGGAATGAATCTTGCCCAGCTCCTATTCTACTGAACAGTGAGCGGGACCCTATATCCCTCCGGAGGGCAGCAGCTCAACACATTGGGCAAGATTGTGTGTGGGGTCCTTTATGATGCGCTTGACCTTTGCCCTTGCCCGTTTTTGTCAGAGGCCCTGAAGCCCCCTTCCATCCTGGTCCCTCTCCCTCTGACTCGAGGCATTATCTCTCTCTCTCTCTCTCTTTCTTGCACTCTATCTCCTCTCTCTCCTCTCTCTCTCTCTCTCTCTCTCTCTCTCTCTCTCTCTTTCTTGCACTCTCTCTCCTCTCTCACTCTCTCCTCTCTCTCTCTCTTTCTTGCACTCTCTCTCCTCTCTCACTCTCTCCTCTCTCTCCCTCTCTCTCTCTCCTCTCTCTCTCTCTCTCTCTCTCTCTCTCTCTCTCTCTCTCTCTCTCTCTCTCTCTCTCTCTCTCTCTCTCTTTCTTGCACTCTCTCTCCTCTCTCACTCTCTCCTCTCTCTCTCTCTTTCTTGCACTCTCTCTCCTCTCTCACTCTCTCCTCTCTCTCCCTCTCTCTCTCTCCTCTCCCTCTCTCCTCTCCCTCTCTCCTCTCCCTCTCTCCTCTCTCTCTCTCTCTCTCATCTCTCTCTCTCTCCTCTCTCTCTCTCTCTCTCTCTTTCTTGCACTCTCTCTCCTCTCTCACTCTCTCCTCTCTCTCTCTCTTTCTTGCACTCTCTCTCCTCTCTCACTCTCTCCTCTCTCTCCCTCTCTCTCTCTCTCCTCTCCCTCTCTCCTCTCCCTCTCTCCTCTCCCTCTCTCCTCTCTCTCTCTCTCTCTCCTCTCTCTCTCTCCTCTCTCACTCTATCCCGTCCTTTCCCTTTCTCTCTTTATTTTGCGGGCTCACATGAACACATCCCCATCTTGGGGAGCTGGAAACTATTCAGAATGAAATGACCAATTCTAGGAATGTGTGTGTTTGGGATGGGGGGGTGGTCTCCCGGCAACGGGGAAAACAACCCACCTGGCGGGCCTTGGCACAATGAACAGTTACGTTTTCCGTCTTCTATTTTTTTACTTCCACCTCCTCCACCATTCTTCTTTGATTGACGTTCTTTACTGTGAGTTTCTTGCGTTTTATATGTGGTTAGTTTCTTCCTGGAGATGGGGACTTTTAAAAAAAATGTTTCCTTTTCTTCTTCCTCAGTGTTGTGTCAGAGTGTGGGGAAAGTAAAAGTTCCTGGGGTTGCCGTGACAACAAGGCTGGAATTCTGTAGGGGTCATCCAGTGGATGTGAGATGTTCGTGAATAGCATCAGAATGGGCTGGTACCTCCTGCTGTTCTTCAAACTGACACCGAGAGACCTACACTCTTTCAACCATTGAAAGGTCTCTGGATTTGGTGTGTGTGTGTGTGTGTGTGTGTGTGTGTTGATGCCCTGCTGCTGGTCTGGTACAGTAGAGATCAATCTAATAGGAGGGAGGGGTTATGTAGCGACACGGTGAGATAGATCCCGTAGTGGCTCAGCAGGGATCCCTCCCTCTCATCTGCTCCTCACTAACATCCTCACGGATTGAAGATTGGATTCTGGCCAGGCACTTTATACTATACCTGTCTGTCGCACCAGGTGTGAGACACTGTCCTGCACCTGTCTGTCTCACCAGGAGTTACTGCATCGTTTCTCACACTATTTTTCACTCCTGCATTTGACCAAATTCTTTGTCATTGTTGACAGGTTCATCTTTGATTCAGGCCTATCTTCTTGTTGCTTTGTTTATTATACTGACAACATGTCTACTGTCTGGCCTATCTTCTTGTTTCTTTGTTTATTATATTGACAACATGTCTACTGTCTGGCCTATCTTCTTGTTTCTTTGTTTATTATACTGACAACATGTCTACTGTCTGGCCTATCTTCTTGTTGCTTTGTTTATTATATTGACAACATGTCTACTGTCTGGCCTATCTTCTTGTTTCTTTGTTTATTATATTGACAACATGTCTACTGTCTGGCCTATCTTCTTGTTTCTTTGTTTATTATACTGACAACATGTCTACTGTCTGGCCTATCTTCTTGTTGCTTTGTTTATTATACTGACAACATGTCTACTGTCTGGCCTATCTTCTTGTTGCTTTGTTTATTATACTGACAACATGTCTACTGTCTGGCCTATCTTCTTGTTTCTTTGTTTATTATACTGTCAACATGTCTACTGTCTGGCCTATCTTCTTGTTGCTTTGTTTATTATACTGTCAACATGTCTACTGTCTGGCCTATCTTCTTGTTGCTTTGTTTATTATACTGACAACATGTCTACTGTCTGGCCTATCTTCTTGTTTCTTTGTTTATTATACTGACAACATGTCTACTGTCTGGCCTATCTTCTTGTTGCTTTGTTTATTATACTGACAACATGTCTACTGTCTGGCCTATCTTCTTGTTTCTTTGTTTATTATACTGTCAACATGTCTACTGTCTGGCCTATCTTCTTGTTTCTTTGTTTATTATACTGACAACATGTCTACTGTCTGGCCTATCTTCTTGTTGCTTTGTTTATTATACTGACAACATGTCTACTGTCTGGCCTATCTTCTTGTTTCTTTGTTTATTATACTGTCAACATGTCTACTGTCTGGCCTATCTTCTTGTTTCTTTGTTTATTATACTGACAACATGTCTACTGTCTGGCCTATCTTCTTGTTGCTTTGTTTATTATACTGTCAACATGTCTACTGTCAGACCTATCGTCTCCTTCCTTTTTCATTGGACTTGTCTCTATTGGTGGAACAGACTGGGTTTTCCAAATATTGCGCCCTGGCCCTAGATGGGTTCTGTGTCAGTTGGCAGCAGTCAAACTAATAACAGGAGTCTAGACGTAACTCAACCCCAGAAACATGGTTGAAACGCGGTTCTGCCACCCAAGTTCTCTTGTGGTGATGTACGTGCCCTGCTGCCGTGCCAAACCAGCACTCACACATCCAGGTGGGAATTTGTATGAGTTGACGGACGGACACTTGCCAGGAATAACTTCCTCAGGAAATGGTGAACTGTTTGTGACTCACCTTGATATCAATTAGCACACCCCATGTCCCGGAGGAGGAGGAGGCTGGAGGAAGAAGAAGACGGAGAAGAAGGGGAAAAAAAGATAGAGAGGAGAAAGAGGAGAGAGAGAAAGATAGGAGGAGAGAGAGGAGAGAGAGAGAGGAGAAAGAGGAGAGAGAGAAAGATAGAAGAGAGGAGGAGAGAGAGAGAGGAGAAAGAGAGAAAGAGGAGAGAGAGAAAGATAGAAGAGAGGAGAGAGAGGAGAGAGAGGAGAAAGAGAGAAAGAGGAGAAAGAGGAGAGAGAGAAAGATAGAAGAGAGTGAGAAAGAGAGGAGAGAGAAAGGGAGAGGAGAGAAAGAGAGAGAGAGAGAAAGAGAGGAGAGAGAGAAAGAGAGGAGAGAGGAGAGGAGAGAGAAAAAGAGGAGAGAGAAAGAGAGGAGAAAGAAAAGGGAGAAAAGAGAGGAGAGAGAAAAAAGAGAAAGAGAGGAGAGAGAGAGAGAGGAGCAAGAGAGAAAGAGAATAGAAAGAAAGAGGAGAGGAGAAATGGAGAGAGAAAGACGTAAGAGAGAGAGAGAAGTAAGAGGAAAAAAATAGAAAGAGAGGAGGGAGAGAAAAGAGAAAGAGAGGAGGGAGAGAAGAAAACGTGGTGGGCTCTTTTCATGTTCATGTTACTTGGGCGGTGCGACAAACGAGCTTGTCAAAAATAGATCCCTCTTTTACATGAAAAAGACACGGCCAATGATATCATCTCACAACACGGCAATACCACCATGTTCTTTAGTGCTAGTTATTATATGGCTTTCGCTGCTTTCCGCTAACTGTAGCCTGAACGATTAGGATGTTGTGGGATGCACAGAGAAAAGTGGAGAGCGCCGACAAATTGAATCATTGTTTTGAGCGTTGGATTATCAAAACATTTGCTGTTGGTAAATTTAGACGTTCTGCACAGCATCCAAGGAAACACATAGCGTGGTGATAGTTATGACCAAATTACTGTCACTGAGAAACATCAGGTAGCCTACCATTGGATGTGCCATAATAGGTTTTTCAATGTATAGCATACATTCAAATGTTAAATGATATCCTGAACTATACATTAGCAGAACCTATAGATTCCCAAATGCATCATGTATGATAGTTTATTTTATTTAACCTTTATTTTGACAGGGAAGACATATTGAGACCTAAGTCTCTTTTACAAATGTGCCCTTCATAACACAATATAAAATAACCATGACCACTATATATATATATATATATTCTAATGAATGTATACACACTACCGGTCCAAAGTTTTAGAACACCTACTCATTTTCTTTAGTTTTACTATTTTCTACATTGTAGAATAATAGTGCTGGAATGCTTTTCCAGCAGTCTTGAAGGAGTTCCCACATATGCTGAGCACTTGTTGGCTGCTTTTCCTTCCTTTCCTTTTCCTGCGGTCCGTCTCATCCCAAACCATCTCAATTTGGTTGAGGTCAGGTGATTGTGGAGGCCAGGTCACCTGATGCAGCACTCCATCACTCTCCTTCTTGGTAAAATAGCCCTTACACAGCCTGGAGGTGTGTTGGGTCATTGTGCTGTTGAAAAACAAATGATAGTCCCACTAAACCCAAACCAGATGGGATGGCATATCGCTGCAGAATGCTGTGGTAGCCATGCTGGTTAAGTGTGCCTTGAATTCTAAATAAATCACTGACAGTGTCCCCAGCAAAGCGCCCCTACACCATAACACCTCGTCCTCCATGCTTTACGGTGGGAAATACACATGCAGAGATCATCCGTTCATCCACACCGCGTTTCACAAAGACACAGTGGTTTGAAGCAAAAATCTCAAATTTGGACTCATCAGACCAAATTACATATTTCCACCGGTCTAATGTCCATTGCTCATGTTTATTGGCCCAAGCAAGTCTCTTATTCTTATTGGTTTCCTTTAGTAGGTGTTTCTTTGCAGTATTTCGACCATAAAGGCCTGATTCATGCAGTCTCCTCTGAACAGTTGATGTTGAGATGTATCTGTTACTTGAAGTCTGTGAAGCATTGGGCTGCAATATGACGTGCCATTAACTCTAATGAACTTATCCTCTACAGCAGAGGTAACACTGGGTCTTCCTGTGGCGGTCCTCCTGAGAGCCAGTTTCATCACAGTGCTTGATGGTTTTTGCAACTGCACTTGAAGAACCTTTAAAAAACCTTTAAAAGTGTTACGTTTTGACTGACCTTCATGTCTTAAAGTAATGATGGACTGTCATTTCTCTTTGTTTATTTGAGCTGTTCTTGCCATAATAATGGACTTGATCTTTTACCAAATAGGGATATCTGCTGTATACCCCCCCTACGTTGTCACAACACAACTGATTGGCTCAAATGCATTAAGAAGGAAAGATATTCCACAAATTAACTTTTAAAAAGCACACCTGTTAATTGAAATGCATTTCAGGTGACTACCTCATGAAGCTAGTTGAGAGAATGCCAAGAGTGTGCAAAGCTGTCATCAAGGCAAAGAGTGGCTACTTTGAAGAATCTCAAATCTAAAATATGTTTTGATTTGTTTAACACATTTTTGATTACTACATGATTCCATATGTGTTATTTCATAGTTTTGATGTCTTCACTGTTATTCTACAATGTAGAAAATAGTAAAAAATAAAGAAAAACCCTTGAATGAGGAAGTGTTCTAAAACGTTTGACCAGTAGTGTATATACATTCATTAGAATACAAAATCACAGTCATGGTAAGCACAAATAAAACATCACAAATCACCCAGAAGTCAGTGAGCATTGGCCTTTCTGGCTTAGCAGTCATAAGGTAAAAATAGCCCATATCTACAGTGCCTTGCGAAAGTATTCAGCCCCCTTGAACTTTGCGACCTTTTGCCACATTTCAGACTTCAAACATAAAGATATAAAACTGTATTTTTTTTGTGAAGAATCAACAACAAGTGGGACACAATCATGAAGTGGAACGACATTTATTGAATATTTCAAACTTTTTTAACAAATCAAAAACTGAAAAATTGGGCGTGCAAAATTATTCAGCCCCTTTACTTTCAGTGCAGCAAACTCTCTCCAGAAGTTCAGTGAGGATCTCTGAATGATCCAATGTTGACCTAAATGACTAATGATGATAAATACAATCCACCTGTGTGTAATCAAGTCTCCGTATAAATGCACCTGCACTGTGATAGTCTCAGAGGTCCGTTAAAAGCGCAGAGAGCATCATGAAGAACAAGGAACACACCAGGCAGGTCCGAGATACTGTTGTGAAGAAGTTTAAAGCCGGATTTGGATACAAAAAGATTTCCCAAGCTTTAAACATCCCAAGGAGCACTGTGCAAGCGATAATATTGAAATGGGAGGAGTATCAGACCACTGCAAATCTACCAAGACCTGGCCGTCCCTCTAAACTTTCAGCTCATACAAGGAGAAGACTGATCAGAGATGCAGCCAAGAGGCCCATGATCACTCTGGATGAACTGCAGAGATCTACAGCTGAGGTGGGAGACTCTGTCCATAGGACAACAATCAGTCGTATATTGCACAAATCTGGCCTTTATGGAAGAGTGGCAAGAAGAAAGCCATTTCTTAAAGATATCCATAAAAAGTGTCGTTTAAAGTTTGCCACAAGCCACCTGGGAGACACACCAAACATGTGGAAGAAGGTGCTCTGGTCAGATGAAACCAAAATTGAACTTTTTGGCAACAATGCAAAACGTTATGTTTGGCGTAAAAGCAACACAGCTGAACACACCATCCCCACTGTCAAACATGGTGGTGGCAGCATCATGGTTTGGGCCTGCTTTTCTTCAGCAGGGACAGGGAAGATGGTTAAAATTGATGGGAAGATGGATGGAGCCAAATACAGGACCATTCCGGAAGAAAACCTGATGGAGTCTGCAAAAGACCTGAGACTGGGACGGAGATTTGTCTTCCAACAAGACAATGATCCAAAACATAAAGCAAAATCTACAATGGAATGGTTCAATAATAAACATATCCAGGTGTTAGAATGGCCAAGTCAATGTCCAGACCTGAATCCAATCGAGAATCTGTGGAAAGAACTGAAAACTGCTGTTCACAAATGCTCTCCATCCAACCTCACTGAGCTCGAGCTGTTTTGCAAGGAGAAATGGGAAAAAATGTCAGTCTCTCGATGTGCAAAACTGATAGAGACATACCCCAAGCGACTCTTACAGCTGTAATCGCAGCAAAAGGTGGCGCTACAAAGTATTAACTTAAGGGGGCTGAATAATTTTTCAGTTTTTGATTTGTTAAAAAAGTTTGAAATATCCAATAAATGTCGTTCCACTTCATGATTGTGTCCCACTTGTTGTTGATTCTTCACAAAAAAATACAGTTTTATATCTTTATGTTTGAAGCCTGAAATGTGGCAAAAGGTCGCAAAGTTCAAGGGGGCCGAATACTTTCGCAAGGCACTGTACCTTTAGCACGTTTTCAGCCTGTCCATTATCACCACAGTATATGACAGTCAGTAGCTTGTTATAAAAACACTCTCTAAATCTCTGAATATCCCTCCGTCCTGTCCTGGTTGTTTATGGTCTGATGGTCTTATGGTTTATGGTCTTATCTGTTTCCCAGGTAACTTTAGCAAAAGTAATTCCACCAAAGTGTCCCGTCTGCCACCGCCCAGGAATGAGAAGGAGAGTGATTTGATCCCAGAGCCTCAGCTGTGCTGTTATTTATTGCAGTTGGGTCTTTGTTTTTCCAAGGGAGCGCGGGACGGGTGCGCGGGAAGGGAGCGAAAGGAGTGGGTGTCTCCTCAGAATAACGCTGGGGTAAACAGAGAGGCAGTGCATCACTCAGCTAATCACATTCTGGGTTCAATCCAAAGCCGTCAGCATCAGGGAGAGTCTAGCAAAAACACACAAACAGGGACACGGACACACACACACAAAATCTACCCCCCCCCCACACACTCCTCTCCCTGTCCATCTCGCTCTGCCTTCTCCTGTGTGTATTTGGACAGGCTGTTTGTATGCAAATCCGGTGTCCGGCGTGCGTTAGTTGTGAAGGGAAAACCCAACTGATTGTCTCAGTGTGCTGGGGCTGAGGTGAACAACACTAGAGTTGAGCACCAAAGCAGGAGAGGGCCTGGAGGAGGGGATTCAAGCTGCCCTGCGGCTTCTCCTTTTGATTAATCCTCTTTTCACGTGATCCTTTCTCTTTTCCCGCACGACGTTGTCACACCGACACACAACCGACAAAATACTTGTTCAATGGTGTCAAGGAAGCAAAAGCTGCCTGTGATGGATCCGGTGGAAGTTTATCCTACATCCTAGGCCTCTGTCCTACGTCCTAGGCCTCTGTCCTACGTCCTAGGCCTCTGTCCTACGTCCTAGGCTTCTGTCCTACGTCCTAGGCCTCTGTCCTACGTCCAAGGCCTCTGTCCTACGTCCTAGGCCTCTGTCCTACGTCCAAGGCGTCTGTCCTACGTCCAAGGCCTCTGTCCTACTTCCTAGGCCTCTGTCCTACATCCAAGGCCTCTGTCCTACTTCCTAGGCCTCTGTCCTACGTCCAAGGCCTCTGTCCTACGTCCATCTGTCCTACGTCCTAGGCCTCTGTCCTACGTCTAGGCCTCTGTCCTACGTCCTAGGCCTCTGTCCTACGTCCAAGGCCTCTGTCCTACATCCAAGGCCTCTGTCCTACGTCCAAGGCCTCTGTCCTACGTCGGAGTACAAACACTATTGTACATACAGATAGAGGCTAGATTATGCAACAATATAACTAATGAATTTAAACTGCATCCATCCGGTCATGGAAAGTAACACCCTGGCCCTCTGTGACAGTTATAAGAAGACAAATAGAGAGTGTTTTTCCCATTCCAGCGGCCCATGGAAAGAGGCTATTCCATCTGGTGTGTTACAGATCTGTAAAACCGTTCCCCGTTTTCCTTATAAACCTCAGCTTCCGTCTGCCACACACATACGCACGCACGCACGCACGCACGCACACACTTCGCTACTCTGGTCCATAGTGTGTTGTGTCCACAGTGTGTTGTTGAATATGTTAGTGTGTAATTTTAAATTATGGTTTGATATCAAATGTTTGTGTGTTTGAATGCAGGGGTGTGACTTTTTGTGTAGATGTGTTTTGACGGTGGTGTTTTGGTGTCCTGCGTTGACCACACAGGGGGTGTCGTGGTGTTTTGTGTTGACCACACCGGGGAGTGTCGTGGTGTTCTGTGTTGACCACACAGGGGAGTGTCGTGGTGTTCTGTGTTGGCCACACAGGGGAGTGTCGTGGTGTTCTGTGTTGGCCACACAGGGGAGTGTCGTGGTGTTCTGTGTTGACCACACAGGGGAGTGTCGTGGTGTTCTGTGTTGGCCACACAGGGGAGTGTCGTGGTGTTCTGTGTTGGCCACACCGGGGAGTGTCGTGGTGTTCTGTGTTGACCACACAGGGGAGTGTCGTGGTGTTCTGTGTTGGCCACACAGGGGAGTGTCGTGGTGTTCTGTGTTGACCACACAGGGGAGTGTCGTGGTGTTCTGTGTTGGCCACACAGGGGAGTGTCGTGGTGTTCTGTGTTGGCCACACCGGGGAGTGTCGTGGTGTTCTGTGTTGACCACACAGGGGAGTGTCGTGGTGTTCTGTGTTGGCCACACCGGGGAGTGTCATGGTGTTCTGTGTTGACCACACAGGGGAGTGTCGTGGTGTTCTGTGTTGACCACACAGGGGAGTGTCGTGGTGTTCTGTGTTGGCCACACCGGGGGGTGTCGTGGTGTTCTGCGTTGGCCACACTGGGGAGTGTTGTGGAATCTTAGGAAATCTCTGCAGTCTCTCTCTCTCTCTCTCTCTCTCTCTCTCTCTCTCTCTCTCTCTCTCTCTCTCTCTCTCTCTCTCTCTCTCTCTCTCTCTCTCTCTCTCTCTCTCTCTCACCGGTCTCATTTTACACCTGTCATCAAATCCCAAACTGTGGTATACTTGGGGCTAAGCTTCGCCTCGGGGAGCAGGAAGACCCTCGTCTGAACTCCCAGAATGCTCTGTTTCCGGTAACCCCTGAAAAGAAAACCTTCATCACCATATAAAGTGGCAGCACCACTTGGAGGAAATAAAATCAGATTATCTTGTGTCAGTGTGAAATGTTGACTGGCTCCAATTAGTGTTTCAGCATCTACACAACATGGGTCTCTCTGGGCCTTAGTCATTATCATCAGGACAATTACTTACTCTTTTTTGGGGGGGGTGGCATTTAGCAGATGCTCTTATCCAGAGTGACTTACGGGATCAATTAAGTGCCTTGCTCAAGGGCTCAAGGGATTCAAACCAACAACCTTTCTGTTACCGGTCCAACGCTCTTAACAACTCGGCTACCTGCCTGCCCAGATGGTTTTACGAGCGGCGCCTGCCAATGACAGGCCTGTATATCTATATCTATATCTATATCTATGCAAGGTGCTTGCTGCACTACACTCGACTGTCATCAGCGTCTACAAGAATAGACAGTCAAAATGAGCTTGCTCTCACAATGGGGAGGAATACAACAGCCATACTGTATTACATTAGAAATGCTCCTGTTGACTGTTTCAGTCCCTCTCTCCTTTCTAAACACTTCCCTCGTCTGGCTTTTCAATTTGAGACAATTTTCTGGGTGAGATAGACCCCTTTGTCGAGCCAAATCATCCCGGCGCAGTGGTAGAAGAAATTGAATTTCCCATGAATATGTGATTGGCTGTGATGTCGTCTCAGTATTCACGCCGGCGTGCTAATCCACAATACTGAACCGCGGCACTATGGCTCTTACACCGGTCAGCAGCTGTCGTCAAACACGGGCCAGGGACCCCATGACTCACCACTACGTACACACACACGGGCCAGGGACCCCAGGACTCACCACTACGTACACACACACGGGCCAAGGACCCCAGTCTTTAACACTGCGTACACACACACGGGCTAGGGACCCCAGTCTTTACCACTGCGTACACACACACGGGCCAGGGACCCCAGGACTCACCACTACGTACACACACACGGGCCAGGGACCCCAGGACTCAACACTGCGTACACACACACGGGCCAGGGACCCCAGTCTTCACCACTACGTACACACACACGGGCCAGGGACCCCAGTCTTCACCACTACGTACACACACACGGGCCAGGGACCCCAGGACTCAACACTGCGTACACACACACGGGCCAGGGACCCCAGGACTCACCACTGTGTACACACACACGGGATGGGAGGCAGCAGCAGTGTTTGTGTGTGTGATTGAGTGTATGTGTGTGATTGAGTGTATGTGTGTGTATACATGTCATTGTGTTGGCCTCGTGTCTGTGTATGCGTTAGTATGTGTTTGCTATTTAATATAGATTCTTGGGATTCGTGTTCAGACCTGCTCATGTCCTCTCTCCACTCGTAGATGTTTCATAGACCACTTGTGAGCCCACGGTAATTGGATCCCATAGTGTCTGCTAGGCTAATGTCTATCATCTATTTCTATCCTCGTGCTAAGCGTCTTCTGAGTTTGCTCCAATGGCAGCGTTGGCATCTCCACTGAGCACTGCAACCACTTTCTATGTAGCACCTGTGGCACTGCAGAAAACTGATATCCTTCTCAGATGTATTTTAGGGAAACCGTAATGAGTATACTGCAAGGCGAGCTAATGCCTCTGGGCTTGTCTCCCAAGACCTCTGGGCTTGTCTCCCAATGCTACAATGCTACATAGTATGAGTCACTTTCCCGCTCTCGCTCCCTGCATCTCTCTCTCTCTCTTTCTGCCTCTCTCGCTCTCTGCATCTCTCCTTGCATCTCTCTCTGCATCTCTCTCTCTCTCTTTCTGAGTCTCTCTCTCTCTTTCTGCCTCTCTCTCTCTCTCTTTCTGCCTCTCTCTCTCAATTTAATTTGCGTTATTGCTATAACGGTACAACAGTAACAACAATAACCAAGTGTCAAAATAACCATACATTGAACAATAACAATAAGCATAGAGGACATGTGCAGGTTATTTGGTCTTTTGAACACTGTCCCTCATCTTGTGACAGGCAGCAATGTAGTGCGCTGCCAACCCACAGCTCTCTGCGTCCTCGCCCAACAGGACGGGTAGCCTATCCTCATCAGAGAGGTCTTTGAAACCTTGAATAAGGGTTTCAAATTTGGGGAAATTACACTCTCTAATTGTTTTATATTTTTGACATTTTGTCAGGGAATGCAGCTCTGTCTAAGGTTCTGCTGTTGTGCAGTGGTTGCACAGCCTTTCCTCTACAGGGAGCCAGGGTTTCAGTGGCAAGGCTGTGCCCACTGAGCCTGTACTTTGTCAAGATTTTTCTAAGGTTTTGATCAGTAACCATGGTCAAATATTTAGCCAAGGTGTACTGTCGATTTAGGGCCAGATAGCACTGCATTTTGCTTTGTGTTTGCACTTGTGTTTCCCAATAAGCAATGTAGTTTTGTTTTTACTATGTTGTAATTTGTTTTATTCTGATTGATTGGATGTTCTGGTCCTGAGGCTTCAGTGTGTTAGTAGAACAGGTTTGTGAACTCAGCCCCAGGACCATCTCTCGCTCTCTCCCTCTCCCTCTCTCTCTCTCTCTCTCTCTCCCTCTCTCTCTCTCTCCCTCCCTCTCTCTCTCTCCCTCCCTCCCTCCCTCCCTCCCTCCCTCCCTCCCTCCCTCCCTCCCTCCCTCCCTCCCTCTCTCTCTCTCCCTCCCTCCCTCCCTCCCTCTCTCCCTCCCTCTCTCTCTCTCTCCCTCCCTCTCTCTCTCTCTCCCTCCCTCCCTCTCTCTCTCTCTCTGTTTTGGTTTATGCTCTCCTTTTTGAAATACCTCAAGTCGAAACCCAGCCTGCAGGAGCCAACCCCACTCTACATTTCTCCCTCTGGCCGAGTGGACCTTTTAAAAACGTATCGTGTAACAGAGGAGAGGCATTCACTGTTTTCCAGACTGTATATCAACCAGGCAGCTCTGAAAGCCCTGTAATTCCCCTTGTCTTCAGCGATAATTGTAATAAGGAACATCAGCTGTCATCAGCCAGGCCTCTCCACATATCATTCATGTGCTACATGAATAATCTGTTTCCTTGTAGTGGATCTGTGTAATTTGATAAAGCGGTGGACATGTTTTTTTTTGGGGGGGGGGGGGGGGGGGGGGGGGATCAGCAGACCCCTCCTGTCACTCTCTAAACATAGGGCTATGAATCTTCTCTCTAGGAATCCTGTCTGTTGACTGGAACTGATCCCAGTGTAGTCTCTCTGTAAGTTTTCCTATAATAGGTATCAGTAGGGTTGCAAAGCTACCGGTAATTTACCAAAGATCTATGGCAACTATTGTAACTTTGGTCATTTATACTTGAATAACAAAACAAAAAAATATTCAGACATAGTATAACTATTTTAAATCTTTGTCTAAATTGTCCATGAGTTTGTAATAGATAGACCATATGGTTCAAGAGAATTTGGTCTAATTAATGAAAAAAGCATCTAATCAGCAATGGCATTATTTTGAATTTCCTCTGCAACTCATCCAACTATTGACTTCTTTCACAACTGCCACCAGTTTGACGCCAAAACATTCACAACAAGTACATATTGACTTAGTAAAAAGTGTATAATCAAATTTGGGTTTAAGTAGTCTTTGAGATCTTTCAAAACCTTTAGGTGTGTGCGATTGAGCTTGTCTGGCACGATGGACCCAATGGACTAGTAACAAAAGTGCAAGCTCAAACAAGCACACACTCTTGAACCCAGGTCTGGTCCGAATACAATAGGCCTGCTATAGGCCTGCTGTAGGCCTGCTGTAGGCCTGCTGTTGGTCTGCTGTTGGTCTGCTGTTGGCCTGCTGTAGGTCTGCTGTAGGTCTGCTGTTGGTCTGCTGTTGGTCTGCTGTTGGCCTGCTGTAGGCCTGCTGTAGGCCTGCTGTTGGTCTGCTGTTGGTCTGCTGTTGGCCTGCTGTAGGCCTGCTGTAGGCCTGCTGTTGGTCTGCTGTTGGTCTGCTGTTGGCCTGCTGTAGGTCTGCTGTAGGTCTGCTGTAGGCCTGCTGTAGGTCTGCTATAGGCCTGCTGTTGGCCTGCTGTTGGTCTGCTGTAGGTCTGCTGTTGGTCTGCTGTTGGCCTGCTGTAGGTCTGCTGTAGGCCTGCTGTAGGCCTGCTGTTGGCCTGCTGTAGGTCTGCTGTAGGTCTGCTGTAGGCCTGCTGTTGGCCTGCTGTAGGCCTGCTGTTGGTCTGCTGTAGGTCTGCTGTTGGTCTGCTGTAGGCCTGCTGTAGGTCTGCTGTAGGTCTGCTGTAGGCCTGCTGTAGGTCTGCTGTAGGTCTGCTGTAGGTCTTCAGTTGGCTGTGGTCTGACTGTAAAGGCATAATAGTCTGTCTCTCTGTTTAGTCATAGTCTACTACAGATACAACAGGCGAGGGAATCATTTCGCCTTTCATTGTGAGCTCGTAAAAAGCCCTGCGCTTACAGCATTAAGAAAGCAAACAGACAAAGGTTTGACAGTGTGCCGTTTTCTGGATTGTTCCCCCCTCCTTCCAATGAGTCTCTGCTAGATTGAAATCTGATGTATTCCCCCATTACCAAGGCCCAGTTGAGAAAGTTAGAAAATCACATTAATGTTAGAATGTTTGTGGGTTCACTGCTTATGGGTAATTGGTCCTGATTGGCCGAGGGGATGAAGAGAAGACACAGCACGAGTATTCTGGGGAAAAAAGAGAACTCCGATCCCGACCAAATCCAAGATTGGGTTCAGTAAAACTGCTCTGACTAACAAATGAACTCAATATCATTATTTAACAATTTGAAACATTAGGAAGCGAAAACCCTAACAAGCCACAGACACCATATTTGCTGGCCTCTGTATAGCAGTGTAACTCACCACACTCACTCTGAGCTGGATCCAATACTTAGAACCCCTTCTCTCATCCTCTTCCTCCAATCACAGATCTGACCCCTCCCTTCTTTACTCCTTCTATCCTCTTCCTCCAATCACAGATCTGACCCCTCCCTTCTTTTCTCCTTCTATCCTCTTCCTCCAATCACAGATCTGACCCCTCCCTTCTTTACTCCTTCTATCCTCTTCTTCCAATCACAGATCTGACCCCTCCCTTCTTTTCTCCTTCTATCCTCTTCCTCCAATCACAGATCTGACCCCTCCCTTCTTTACTCCTTCTATCCTCTTCCTCCAATCACAGATCTGACCCCTCCCTTCTTTACTCCTTCTATCCTCTTCCTCCAATCACAGATGTGACCCCTCCCTTCTTTACTCCCTCTATCCTCTTCCTCCATCCCTGCTTCCATTGTATCCACCCAGAGGCCCTATACCCACCCAGACAATACAATGTAACCTGGCACGTCTACAGGCGAACTTACCATTCGGGCAGAAGAGGCAATTGCCTCAGGCCTCACATCATCAAGGGAACTCGTGAGCTGGGCATAAAAAAATTGAATAAAAAATAATCAATTCTGCTTGAGGCCGCCCCATGCTCTGCTCGTATCCCGATCAAAATCCTTCTGTTTAAACTAGAGATATCTTTTTTTTTTTTAAATCACCACCTTCCGCAACTACGCCTGAGCAATAACGGTGTTCGTCAGACCAGGAGACATCTGTAGCGTCCAAGCCAACACGACGTCAGACCAGGAGACATCTGTAGCGTCTGAGCCAACACGACGTCAGACCAGGAGACATCTGTAGCGTCCAAGTCAACACAACGTCAGACCAGGAGACATCTGTAGCGTCTGAGCCAACACGACGTCAGACCAGGAGACATCTGTAGCGTCCAAGCCAACACGACGTCAGACCAGGAGACATCTGTAGCGTCCAAGCCAACACGACGTCAGACCAGGAGACATCTGTAGCGTCTGAGTCAACACGACGTCAGACCAGGAGACATCTGTAGCGTCCAAGCCAACACGACGTCAGACCAGGAGACATCTGTAGCGTCCAAGCCAACACAACGTCAGACCAGGAGACATCTGTAGCGTCTGAGCCAACACAACGTCAGACCAGGAGACATCTGTAGCGTCCAAGCCAACACGACGTCAGACCAGGAGACATCTGTAGCGTCCAAGCCAACACAACGTCAGACCAGGAGACATCTGTAGCGTCTGAGCCAACACAACGTCAGACCAGGAGACATCTGTAGCGTCCAAGACAACACGGCGTCAGACCAGGAGACATCTGTAGCGTCCAAGCCAACACGACGTCAGACCAGGAGACAAACTATAGCGTCCAAGCCAACACAACGTGAGACCAGGAGACATCTGTAGCGTCCAAGCCAACACAACGTCAGACCAGGAGACATCTGTAGCGTCCAAGCCAACACGACGTCAGACCAGGAGACATCTGTAGCGTCCAAGCCAACACGACGTCAGACCAGGAGACATCTGTAGCGTCCAAGCCAACACGACGTCAGACCAGGAGACATCTGTAGCGTCCGAGCCAACACGACGTCAGACCAGGAGACATCTGTAGCGTCTGAGCCAACACGACGTCAGACCAGGAGACATCTGTAGCGTCCAAGCCAACACGACGTCAGACCAGGAGACATCTGTAGCGTCTGAGCCAACACGACGTCAGACCAGGAGACATCTGTAGCGTCCAAGCCAACACGACATCAGACCAGGAGACATCTGTAGCGTCTGAGCCAACACGACGTCAGACCAGGAGACATGTGTAGCGTCCAAGCCAACACGACGTCAGACCAGGAGACATCTGTAGCGTCCAAGCCAACACGACGTCAGACCAGGAGACATCTGTAGCGTCCAAGCCAACACGACGTCAGACCAGGAGACATCTGTAGCGTCCAAGCCAACACGACGTCAGACCAGGAGACATCTGTAGCGTCTGAGCCAACACGACGTCAGACCAGGAGACATCTGTAGCGTCCAAGCCAACACGACGTCAGACCAGGAGACATCTGTAGCGTCTGAGCCAACACGACGTCAGACCAGGAGACATCTGTAGCGTCCAAGCCAACACGACGTCAGACCAGGAGACATCTGTAGCGTCCAAGCCAACACGACGTCAGACCAGGAGACATCTGTAGCGTCCAAGCCAACACGACGTCAGACCAGGAGACATCTGTAGCGTCCAAGCCAACACGACATCAGACCAGGAGACATCTGTAGCGTCTGAGCCAACACGACGTCAGACCAGGAGACATCTGTAGCGTCCAAGCCAACACGACGTCAGACCAGGAGACATCTGTAGCGTCCAAGCCAACACGACGTCAGACCAGGAGACATCTGTAGCGTCTGAGTCAACACGACGTCAGACCAGGAGACATCTGTAGCGTCCAAGCAGTTTGGGTTGAAAGATTTTCACCAACACGATGGTGTTCTGCGTTTTGCTCTACGACCCCCACAAGCATCTTGGGACTAGACGGAAGACGGTACAGCCGATCTGCTCTCCGTTTTTGCCCACAAGACGGGACTAATCTGAAGGTAACCCGGGACCGGGCTGCAAACTGAAAGTAAGACTGGCCTCTGCCAGGGGCCTCCATATCACTATGTCCGGCCCTGGGCACATCTGAGAGCTGAGAGAGAACAAACTGAAAGTAAGACTGGTCTCTGCCAGGGGCCTCCATATCACTATGTCTGGCCCTGGGCACATCTGAGAGCTGAGAGAGAACAGATTGCGCACACACACACACACACACACACACACACACAAAAGTGTGTCTATTAATCTGATAATGGCTCCCTCTGTAAAATAGGCTTCTTCCTGGGAGCATTGTGGCACAGCACCCCATTCATCTATCAGGCTTAGGCCCTGCGCTGTAATTACATATCATGAGGTTATAGCAGTGGAGCTGGGGCATATGAGAATGCCAGTCGAGAGAGAGCGAGCGAGAGAGAGAGACCCTCTGTTGTGTCCGCAGAGATACGCGTGAAAGAGAGGACACCAGTGGAGTTTACAATTTCATTGAACCAACAGTGACTATTGTTCAGACATTTTCCCCTCTCCCCCCACCATCACATGGCTAAAGACTGTTCCTGAATCCTGGCACAGAGGACTGAATATCCATGTCTTCTCGTGATTTCCCTGGCTGAAGGATATGTGAGATAATATGACCTATTACCAATGAAATATGATCATGTTCTGATACAGTGGCTGATAAGGCACCCTATTCCCAATGTAGTGTATTATTCCCTATGTCCCTACACTGGTGCAATCAGATGCAATATGCTGGGAACGGACATCAGTTGTGACCAGGGTCCATAAGGACATCAGTTGTGACTAGGGTCCATAGGGGACATCAGTTGATACCAGGGTCCATAGGGGACATCAGTTGGGACCAGGGTCCATAGGGGACATCAGTTGGTACCAGGGTCCATAGGGGACATCAGTTGGGACCAGGGTCCATAGGGGACATCAGTTGGGACCAGGGTCCATAGGGGACATCAGTTGGTACCAGAGTCCATAGGGGACATCAGTTGGGACCAGGGTCCATAGGGGACATCAGTTGGTACCAGGGTCCATAGGGGACATCAGTTGGGACCAGGGTCCATGGGGACATCAGTGCCCATGCAAACTTCACCATCAACCTACGCATATAATGTTAGCCAAAGTCTGAATTGAGATCAGTGTGTGCATGAATTTGAATTTTCGCACAAATCTCCCAATGCACCAGTCACGTTAGGATTTGGCCATGTGTATATGCAACTCTGTTGTATGTTCTGTTCTGAAGAAAGGTGAACTGAGGTGCAGCTGAGCTGTTTCTGTCTGGCTGTCTGCCTCTGTTTCTGTCTGGCTGACTGCCTCTGTTTCTGTCTGGCTGACTGCCTCTGTTTCTGTCTGGCTGACTGCCTCTGTTTCTGTCTGGCTGACTGCCTCTGTTTCTGTCTGGCTGTCTGCCTCTGTTTCTGTCTGGCTGTCTGCCTCTGTTTCTGTCTGGCTGACTGCCTCTGTTTCTGTCTGGCTGACTGCCTCTGTTTCTGTCCGGCTGTCTGCCTCCGTTTCTGTCTGGCTCATTCAGTGTGACCCACTCCCACTTCTCCTCGTGCGTCATAACAATTGTGTGTGTGAACATTGTGAAGAGCTCAGTCTCAAGAGACTCCAATGGATCTGTCTGAGACTCTCGTTACTTTCCAGCTCCCTTCTTTTCAAATGGAGGAAGTCTCTGGAACTCTTTTCCCAAACAGCCACACCTTCTGTGCCTGTTCCATTTTCCACAGACACACACACACACAGACACAGACACGCACACAGACGCACACACGTCAGGTCCCATTATCGCTGAGAGGTTCCAAATCAACCGCGATCTCAGCGACGGGACGTCAACTCATCTAATTCCGTTCATTCCATGGAAGCGGATATGTTATGTCCAGTGATTGGTTGCAGAGATGTGAGGGCCGGTGAGGGGTTCTGTGAAGATGTGAGGGCCAGTGAGGGGTTCTGTGAAGATGTGAGGGACAGTGAGGGGTTCTGTGAAGATGTGAGGGCCAGTGAGGGGTTCTGTGAAGATGTGAGGGCCAGTGAGGGGTTCTGTGAAGATGTGAGGGCCAGTGAGGGCTCGTGTGGAGATGTGAGGGCCAGTGAGGGGTTCTGTGAAGATGTGAGGGCCAGTGAGGGGTTCTGTGGAGATGTGTGGCTCTGAAGGATTGGGTGGAATACAGATCAGATGAAGGGCTCTAGTAATGAGCCTCTGGGACTCTTACAGGGGACTGGGTTGGCTGAGCATGGTTTTGATGAAATTTGGTTTCTCCTTGCTACTTTGATGAACTTGGCCTAGTTTGAGCGAAAAGAACAAAACAGAAACATGGGATAGATGTTTTATGGATAGAACATTTATAACGGCTACTTCCTCTTCAGGAACATGAAAATATCCTTTCATAGTTTGACACCCTTCGAAATGAACAATGTAACTTGTTTTCCTTGCAGAAAAATACCCTGAACCTCTCAAAGTAGTCAACCAGCTGTGTGTCTTTACAAGATGTACAGTGATGTAAAAGCTTTGTGAGTCACAATGGAAAAGAAGTTGTGCCAAGGAAAGCAGACTGGGTTATCTTGAGGGGAAATCACAGAGGGCAATATGGCCACACAGAGCGACCAGGTGTTCCAGTTGAATCACCTTTGACAATAAACCTCAATGGTCTGGGAGTGCTTCCATGATCGTTCCACCGCAACAAGCATAACCTATAGGATTTCCTCACCCAGAAACCATTCTGAAATGGTTTCTGCTGTTAGAAACAGATAAGAGTAGCATTCCTGCAACATTATTCTGTTGAAATTTAATTTGATCTCTGAGATATTAAGCTAATTGATTGCATTTAAATTGGCCATTTTAATTGATAGGATTCATATTATTCTGAAATGTAAACACAACATGTAAAGTGTTTGTCCCATAAAATGTTCCATACGCACAAAAAGCTTATTTCTCTCAAATTTTGTGCACAAATGTGTTTATAGCCATGATAGTGGATATGATAGCATTTCTCCTTTGCCAAGATAATCCATCCACCAGACAGGTGTGGCATATCAAGAAGCTGATTAAACAGCATGATAATTACACAGGTACTCCTTGTGCTGGAGTCAATAAAAAGCCACTCTAAAATGTGCAGTTTTGTCACACAACACAATGCCACAGATGTCTCAAGTTTTGAGGGATGCTGACTGCAAGAATGTCCACCAGAGCTGTTGCCAGATAATTTAATGTTAATTTCTCTACCTTAAGCCACCTCCAATGTAGTTTTAAAGAATGTCAGTATGTCTAAACTGCCTCAAAACCACAGACCGTGTGTAACCATGCCAGCCACCCGTCTGAGACCAGCCACTCAGACAGCTGATGAAACTGTGGGTTTGCACAACCAAAGAATTTCTGCACCAACTGTCACAAACCATCTCAGGGAAGCTCATCTGCGAGCTCATCGTTCTCACCAGGGTCTTGATTTGACTACAGTTTGGCGTCTTAACCGACTTCAGTTGGCAAATGCTCACTTTCAATGGCCACTGGCACACTGGAGAAGGGTGGTCTTCACGGATGAATCCTGGTTTCAACTGTACCGGGCAGATGGCGTTGTGTGGGTCGAGCTGTTTGCTGATGTCAACTCTGTGAACAGAGTGCAGTGGTGGTGGAGATATGGTATGGGTAAGCATAAGCTATGAACACAGAACACAATTGCATTTTATCGATGGCCATTTGAATGCACAGAGATATCGTGATGAGATCCTGAGGCCCATTGTCGTGCCATTCATCTGCCGCCATTACCTTATCTTTCAGCATGATAATGCACAACCCCATGTCGCAAGGATCTGTACACAATTCCTGGAAGCTGAAAATGTCCCAGTTCTTCCATGGCCTTCAAACTCACCAGACATGTCTCCCATTGAGCATGTTTGGGATGCTCTGGATTGACATGTACGACAGCGTGTTCCAGTTCCCACAGGCCCCAATCAACAGCCTGATCAACTCTATGCGAGGGAGATGTGCCGCGCTGCATGAGGCAAATGGTGGTCACACCAGATACTGACTGGTTCTCTGATCCACACCCCTACCTTGTTTTTAAAGGTATCTGTGACCAACAGATGTATATCTGTATTCCCAGTCATGTGAAATCCAAAGATTAGGGTCTCATGTATTTATTTCAATGGACTGATTTCCTTATATAAACTGTAACTCAGTTTATCAGTAGTAGTGGTAGTGATATCTGTAGTAGTAGTAGTGGTAGTGGTATCTGTAGTAGTAATAGTAGTAGTAGTAGTGGTATTGGTATCTGTAGTAGTAGTAGTATCTGTAGTAGTAGTAGTAGTAGTAGTAGTAGTAGTGGTAGTGGAATCTGTAGTAGTAGTGGTATCTGGAGTCCACCAGATCAGAGGCAGTAGGGATGACCAGGTGTGTTCTCTGTTTAGTGAGTCCGCCAGATCAGAGGCAGTAGGGATGACCAGGGATGTTCTCTGTTTAGTGAGTCCGCCAGATCAGAGGCAGTAGGGATGACCAGGTATGTTCTCTGTTTAGTGAGTCCACCAGATCAGAGGCAGTAGGGATGACCAGGGATGTTCTCTGTTTAGTGAGTCCACCAGATCAGAGGCAGTAGGGATGACCAGGGATGTTCTCTGTTTAGTGTGTCCACCAGATCAGAGGCAGTAGGGATGACCAGGTATGTTCTCTGTTTAGTGAGTCCGTTAGATCAGAGGCAGTATGGATGACCAGGGATGTTCTCTGTTTAGTGAGTCCACCAGATCAGAGGCAGTAGGGATGACCAGGTATGTTCTCTGTTTAGTGAGTCCGCCAGATCAGAGGCAGTAGGGATGACCAGGGATGTTCTCTGTTTAGTGAGTCCGCCAGATCAGAGGCAGTAGGGATGACCAGGGATGTTCTCTGTTTAGTGAGTTCGCCAGATCAGAGGCAGTAGGGATGACCAGGTATGTTCTCTGTTTAGTGAGTCCGCCAGATCAGAGGCAGTAGGAATGACCAGGTATGTTCTCTGTTTAGTGAGTCCGCCAGATCAGAGGCAGTAGGGATGACCAGGCGGACTTCTCTGTTTAGTGAGTCCGCCAGATCAGAGGCAGTAGGGATGACCAGGGATGTTGTCTGTTTAGTGAGTCCGCCAGATCAGAGGCAGTAGGGATGACCAGGGATGTTCTCTGTTTAGTGAGTCCGCCAGATCAGAGGCAGTAGGGATGACCAGGGATGTTCTCTGTTTAGTGAGTCCGCCAGATCAGAGGCAGTAGGGATGACCAGGGATGTTCTCTGTTTAGTGAGTCCACCAGATCAGAGGCAGTAGGGATGACCAGGGATGTTCTCTGTTTAGTGAGTCCGCCAGATCAGAGGCAGTAGGGATGACCAGGGATGTTCTCTGTTTAGTGAGTCCGCCAGATCAGAGGCAGTAGGAATGACCAGGTATGTTCTCTGTTTAGTGAGTCCGCCAGATCAGAGGCAGTAGGGATGACCAGGCGGACTTCTCTGTTTAGTGAGTCCGCCAGATCAGAGGCAGTAGGGATGACCAGGTATGTTCTCTTTTTAGTGAGTCCGCCAGATCAGAGGCAGTAGGGATGACCAGGTATGTTCTCTGTTTAGTGAGTCCGCCAGATCAGAGGCAGTAGGGATGACCAGGTATGTTCTCTGTTTAGTGAGTCCGCCAGATCAGAGGCAGTAGGGATGACCAGGTATGTTCTCTGTTTAGTGAGTCCGCCAGATCAGAGGCAGTAGGGATGACCAGGTATGTTCTCTGTTTAGTGAGTCCACCAGATCAGAGGCAGTAGGGATGACCAGGTATGTTCTCTGTTTAGTGAGTCCGCCAGATCAGAGGCAGTAGGGATGACCAGGTATGTTCTCTGTTTAGTGAGTCCACCAGATCAGAGGCAGTAGGGATGACCAGGTATGTTCTCTGTTTAGTGAGTCCACCAGATCAGAGGCAGTAGGGATGACCAGGTATGTTCTCTGTTTAGTGAGTCCACCAGATCAGAGGCAGTAGGGATGACCAGGGATGTTCTCTGTTTAGTGAGTCCACCAGATCAGAGGCAGTAGGGATGACCAGGTATGTTCTCTGTTTAGTGAGTCCACCAGATCAGAGGCAGTAGGGATGACCAGGTATGTTCTCTGTTTAGTGAGTCCACCAGATCAGAGGCAGTAGGGATGACCAGGGATGTTCTCTGTTTAGTGAGTCCACCAGATCAGAGGCAGTAGGGATGACCAGGTATGTTCTCTGTTTAGTGAGTCCGCCAGATCAGAGGCAGTAGGGATGACCAGGTATGTTCTCTGTTTAGTGAGTCCACCAGATCAGAGGCAGTAGGGATGACCAGGTATGTTCTCTGTTTAGTGAGTCCACCAGATCAGAGGCAGTAGGGATGACCAGGTATGTTCTCTGTTTAGTGAGTCCGCCAGATCAGAGGCAGTAGGGATGACCAGGGATGTTCTCTGTTTAGTGAGTCCGCCAGATCAGAGGCAGTAGGAATGACCAGGTATGTTCTCTGTTTAGTGAGTCCGCCAGATCAGAGGCAGTAGGGATGACCAGGTATGTTCTCTGTTTAGTGAGTCCGCCAGATCAGAGGCAGTAGGGATGACCAGGTATGTTCTCTGTTTAGTGAGTCCACCAGATCAGAGGCAGTAGGGATGACCAGGTATGTTCTCTGTTTAGTGAGTCCACCAGATCAGAGGCAGTAGGGATGACCAGGTATGTTCTCTGTTTAGTGAGTCCACCAGATCAGAGGCAGTAGGGATGACCGTTTTTTTTTTTCTTGATTAGTGTGTGAATTGAACCATTTCCTGTCCTGCTAAGCATTCAAAATTGTCACATCTGCTCCTGCCCCACCCCCTAGTGGACATCCGGTGTCCCGTTGACCTGCAGCCACTCCTCCAGAACACACTCTCTCTCTCCCTCCCTTTCTGTTTGTGTGTTATATTGTGGTTGGATACAGGTGTGCTGGAGCCAGAGCGGAACCTCAACAGCTGCAACCCGTTCCATATCAAGACCTCTACAAATACTCAGTCCTGCCACTTCCACTCTGCCGGATCGTAATCTCCGTTTAGTCAGTCATGCATCTAGCTATTTGTTATTTTTTAAGATCCTGTATCCTGCTGTGCCTGTTTCCTTGCCTGACGCTGTTTCTCCTCTCACTGCAGTTTTGCCGCTCTGACTCGGGTTCCTGTCTCACATCTCACCACCCTGCTACTCTGTTCTGGATTCAACTCACCTTCGCTCCCTTTGATCCCCCCCCCCCCCCCCCCCCAGACCTGTTTACCCTGTCTCAACCCAGCTCCCTCCAACCTCAGCTCTCTACATCTGGTTTCCTACAACTCATCCGAGCTTCCCTGGATCTACACTTCATCTCTCCCTGTGTTACAATAAATATTTTGGTTCATTCATCCCTATTTCCTGGTCTGAGTCTGCTCTTGGGATCCCCTGTGCTGCTCCACTTAACAGTACCATCCGTCCAAGATATGAACCCAGTAGACTCGGATACTTCCTACCAAATTCTCATCGGTCATGGCGCCCTGCTCAATCAACATGACCAATCCTTAAAAACCCTTCTGGAGTCTATCGATGAGTTTTCACGGAACCTGTCTGTCCTACAGGGCCAAACCTTCGCCCAAAGCTCCAAACCTGTCCCAAGTCCTTCCTGTCTACCCCGGGAGCCGTTTGTTCCTACTCCCGAGCGCTACGATGGTAATCTCGGAGCTTGCAGAGCCTTTTTAGTGCAATGTTCATTAATATTTGAGGAACAGCCCTACTCTTATGCTAGTGAACAAGTGACGATTTCATTTTTGATTGGTTGCCTCTGTGGTGCAGCACTTTCCTAGGCCACTGCTGTGTGGGAGAGACGGTCACCCATTTGCTTCTCCTATGGTAGATTCACGGAGGCGATAAGGAAGGTTTTCGACCACCCGGTCTGCGGAAAGGACGCCGCTAAACGACTCCTGTCCCTCCGTCAAGGCTCCCAGAGTGTTGCTGAAATGACATGTGAGTTCCGCAGCCTCGTCACAGAGAGCGGTTGGAATGAGGAGGCTCTTCAGGGAGCATTCCGGAACTCACTCACTGAGACCATCAAGGATGAGTTGGTGTCCAGAGAGGAGCCTGAGAATCAACTCATTTCTCTCACGATCCGCATTGACAACCGTCTCTGGGAGCGTCGGAGGGAGAGGGTAGACGGGGTTGGAAGTTCCTTAACATCTGCTTCAGTGCCTTGTTCTTCTCCTCTGACTACAGCCTAACTCGTTTGGGTTAGATTATTGCACAAGGACAGCTACAAATGGACCCTGCCAAGGTTAAGGCAGTTACAGAGTGGCCTGTGCCCGCTAATCTGAAGCAGTTACAGCGTTTTCTGGGGTTTGCCATTTTTTTACAGATCCGTGACTACAGTTGTTTGGCAGCTCTTCTCACCACTCTCACCTCCACTTCCACTCACAAGTTGTTTAACTTGGGTCAAACGTTTCGGGTAGCCTTCCACCAGCTTCCCTCTGTCACGTCCTGACCTTAGAGCCTTTTATGTCTCTAGGGTGTGATTTGGGTGCAAAACATGCAAAACAGTTGTTTTATTATTATTAGAATCTTTTGCAAAAAATGTGGGGCACTGAGTCGTAGTTTTTATTTAACCTTAATTTAGTGGTAGTAGAAGTAACAGTATTTGGATAGTTCTTCTGTAACTCGCCAAATTGTTTTATATATTTATTTATTTAACCTTTTACCTGCCGCACCTACACTCTAACCACTAGGCTACCTGCCTCCCCTACACTCTAACCACTAGGCTACCTGACGCCCCTACACTCTAACCACTAGGCTACCTGCCACCCCTACACTCTAACCACTAGGCTACCTGCCACCCCTACACTCTAACCACTAGGCTACCTGCCACCCCCACACTCTAACCACTAGGCTACCTGCCACCCCTACACTCTAACCACTAGGCTACCTGCCGCCCTCACACTCTAACCACTAGGCTTCCTGCCTCCCCTACACTCTAACCACTAGGCTACCTGCCGCCCCTACACTCTAACCACTAGGCTACCTGCTGCCCCTACACTCTAACCACTAGGCTACCTGCCGCCCCTACACTCTAACCACTAGGCTACCTGCCTCCCCTACACTCTAACCACTAGGCTACCTGCCACCCCCACACTCTAACCACTAGGCTACCTGCCACCCCTACACTCTAACCACTAGGCTACCTGCCGCCCCCACACTCTAACCACTAGGCTTCCTGCCTCCCCTACACTCTAACCACTAGGCTACCTGCCGCCCCTACACTCTAACCACTAGGCTACCTGCCGCCCCTACACTCTAACCACTAGGCTACCTGCTGCCCCTACACTCTAACCACTAGGCTACCTGCCGCCCCTACACTCTAACCACTAGGCTACCTGCCTCCCCTACACTCTAACCACTACGCTACCTGCTGCCCCTACACTCTAACCACTATGCTACCTGCCGCCCCTACACTCTAACCACTAGGCTACCTGCCTCCCCTACACTCTAACCACTAGGCTACCTGCTGCCCCTACACTCTAACCACTAGGCTACCTGCCTCCCCTACACTCTAACCGCTAGGCTACCTGCCGCCCCCAATGACATGGAATGACCCCCATATGTCCCTGTATTTAGGTCTATTTGTGCTCTTGCTCGCAGAACGTTGGTGTTATCAGAAGGTCGTGAACTTTCTTCTGGTCATCGTCTCGTCAAAGACTTTAGTCTGTGGCGCTTGGCTTTGATGAGTAGCTTCCTGCCTGCAGAGAGGGGCGTTGAAAGGTGGTCGACATGCAGCCAGAGGCTACGGCCGGGACGTTTTTTCACCAGACACTCCAGCTGTGACCTCACAATGCACCGTGCAACTTGACCACGAGGCTGACATTTGCTTCCTGTCTTCGGTATGTTCATCATATATGCATAGTCACTTTAACCATATCTACATGTACCTCAATAAGCCTGACTAACAGGTGTCTTGTATGTAGCCTTGCTACTGTTATTTTCAAATGTCTTTTTACTGTTGTTTTATTTCTTTACTTACACACACACCTTTTTTCACACTATTGGTTAGATCCTGTAAGTAAGCATTTCACTGTAAGGTCTACAGTAGTAGACCTGTTGTATTCGGCGCACGTGACAAATAAACTTTGATTTGATCAATTGGATCAAAGAGGGATCAACTTAGTTGGTTTTAGGTTGTATCTACGTTATGTCAACGCTTCTGGAACATGAATCTATCTTACAACATTGGCCATAACTTACTCTCATTGGCTCAGAAGCAGTGACCCCATCGCGCACTTTCCCCACATGGGTCCTGATCAGCCAGTGATAGGGCTGTGGGGTCAAACTAGGGGTCATTGGGGGGTCACAGAGTGGCGGAGGGGCATGGGAGAGTGGATTACTGGCCGAATGTTTTGACTGCAGCTGCCACCTTAAACACACACACACACACACACACACACACACACACACACACACACACACACACACACACACTAGTTAATCCCATCACAAGGGATATCAGGCAGGTGGCCCCTGTATATTAACACTACAAAGCCTCTTTGTGGATGTTGACAAAAGGTTTCTCTTTAAAGGACCTACCTGTCCCATAACACCTGTAATTAGTATCTGTGACCTCAGGGTCGTTGCCGTGGGTGATTTAGAGCCAGGCTGGTTTGCAACAACAGCACCTGGGGACAGACCCAGAGAGGTAAGGGGGTCAGGAACGCTGTTGCGACGTTCCCACAATGTTCTGTCAACCTTTAATAGATGGTTGCCTCAGTAGACGGCTATGCGCTGATGCTGAGGGGAATACTGCAGGAACTCAAGCTGGAAGTATGCTGACGTGGTTTTACGGGAGTTGTGGCCGGGAGGTTGTCTGTACATAGTGGGGATACAGTCAAGTCCTATCCAAAATGAAAACAGGCCCAATCCCAAATCAACCCCTAAACCCTACACCCTATGCACTTGTAGAGATCTGAGATGATTGGACATGTGAAATGTCTACCTAGCCTATTAGAGGACAAGGTGGTGCGATTACCATGCTAAACTGTTAAATTATCTCAGATCTCCGCAAGAGCAAAGGACATCAAATCAAGTCAAAATGTTATTGGTCACATACATGTGTTTAGCGGATGTTATTGATCACATACATGTGTTTAGCGGATGTTATTGGTCACATACATGTGTTTAGCGGATGTTATTGCGGGTGTAGCGAAATGTTTATGGGATGGAATACATCACAGATTCTTTCTTCCATTCTGAACGTTGACGGTCTCTATTTCTGGAGAAGTTGTTAAAGCCAGGGGAGTATGTGGGTGGATCTATCCCATTCCTCTTGAAGGCTGCTGGGTAGTGGGTACTCCTTACGCACAGAGCAGTTCCTCTCAGGAGCTCCGTCGTCTCCTTCTGTTCACTTCCAACCACAAGAGACTACCGGTTCCCTCAGTTAGTGTGGCGCTACCAAACCACTCAGACGAGCATTTAGATCCTAATGATGTAACACTGTAACGTCTTTGCTTCAGGAGGTAGGAGGGTCACACTCTCACAAGTCATAGACACGTGATGTTCAAGATAAAAAGAACCCGATGACTTTGTCACAAAACAATGTTTCCTTATTTAAAGCTTTTTCACCTATAAAAACGATTTAATACACATACAGTACCTCTGCATACTGTACATATATAGCACAACAGTGAGGTTAATTCAACCTACAGCACAGCTCTGCCGAGGAGGAAGAGTGACTTGGCTAGCTTGAGTGCGAATAGCGCTATCCTTCACGGTTGGTTTTCGACCGTGATTGGAAGTCCTTGCGGGAATTATGGGGAATGCCTCGAGTCATGCACAAGTGTTGAATCGAACCGGGAGATATTTGCGTTGCGAGCATGCATGTCAAATCAAATCAATCAAATCAAATGTTATTTGTCACATACACATGGTTAGCAGATGTTAATGCGAGTGTAGAGAAATGCTTGTGCTTCTAGTTCCGACAATGCAGTAATAACCAACAAGTAATCTAGCTAACAATTCCAAAACTACTACCTTATAGACACAAGTGTAAGGGGATAAAGAATATGTACATAAAGATATATGAATGAGTGATGGTACAGAGCGGCATAGGCAAGATACAGTAGATGGTATTGAGTGCAGTATATAGATATGAGATGAGTATGTAAACAAAGTGGCATAGTTAAAGTGGCTAGTGATACATGTATTACATAAAGATGCAGTAGATTATGTAGAGTACAGTATATACATATACATATGAGATGAATAATGTAGGGTATGTAAACATTATATTAGCTAGCATTGTTTAAAGTGGCTAGGGATATATTTTACATCATTGCCCGTCAATTCCCATTATTAAAGTGGCTGGAGTTGAGTCAGTGTGTTGGCAGCAGCCACTCAATGTTAGTGGTGGCTGTTTAACAGTCTGATGGCCTTGAGATAGAAGCTGTTTTTCAGTCTCTCGGTCCCAGCTTTGATGCACCTGTACTGACCTCGCCTTCTGGATGATAGCAGGGTGAACAGGCAGTGGCTCGGGTGGTTGTTGTCCTTGATGATCTTTATGGCCTTCCTGTGACATCGGGTGGTGTAGGTGTCCTGGAGGGCAGGTAGTTTGCCCCCGGTGATGCGTTGTGCAGACCTCACTACCCTCTGGAGAGCCTTACGGTTGTGGGCGGAGCAGTTGCCGTACTAGGCGGTAAATAAAGCCCGACAGGATGCTCTCGATTGTGCATCTGTAGAAGTTTGTGAGTGCTTTTGGTGACAAGCCAAATTTCTTCAGCCTCCTGAGGTTGAAGAGGCGCTGCTGCGCCTTCTTCACGATGCTGTCTGTGTGGGTGGACCAATTCAGTTTGTCTGTGATGTGTACGCCGAGGAACTTAGTGTGTGTGAGTGAATGACACTCCATGCATGTCCTCAGTGTGTGTGAGTGAATGACACTCCATGCATGTCCTCAGTGTGTGTGAGTGAATGACACTCCATGCATGTCCTCAGTGTGTGTGAGTGAATGACACTCCATGCATGTCCTCAGTGTGTGTGAGTGAATGACACTCCATGCATGTCCTCAGTGTGTGTGAGTGAATGACACTCCATGCATGTCCTCAGTGTGTGTGAGTGAATGGCACTCCATGCATGTCCTCAGTGTGTGTGAGTGAATGACACTCCATGCATGTCCTCAGTGTGTGTGAGTGAATGACACTCCATGCATGTCCTCAGTGTGTGTGAGTGAATGACACTCCATGCATGTCCTCAGTGTGTGTGAGTGAATGACACTCCATGCATGTCTTCAGTGTTTTGCGAGTGAATGGCACTCCATGCATGTAAATGGAGAAATTGTTTAGTCTTTCAGTGTATCTGCCCGGAAGAGGAAACCTGGGAATATGAATATAGCACCAGTCAACTGTGACAATTGTAGAAATTGAGACGAGAGAGAAAGATATAAAAAAATATATATATATATATAATACCCAGATACAGTACTTCGGTAGCTATTTCTGGCTAGACAACCTTGTCAATGTAGAAGAGAAAAAATCTGAATATTGTCATTGTCACGATCGTCGTATGGAGTAGAAGGTGAGGACCAAAACGCAGCGTGGTTAGTATACATTCTTCTTTATTGAAGAAAGAACGTAAACTGAACCAAAACAATAAATGAATAACGACCGTGACGGTATAATAAGAAAACTAACAAGCAACTAACATAGACATAGATAATCACCCACAAAGTAGCCACAGAATATGGCTGCCTAAATATGGTTCCCAATCAGAGACAACGATAGACAGCTGCCTCTAATTGAGAACCAATCTAGGCAACCGTAGACCTACAATTTACCTAGAAAGGAAACAGCCCCATAAACATACAAAACCCCTAGACAAAACAAAAAACACATACATCACCCATGTCACACCCTGACCTAACCAAAATAACAAGGAAAACAAAGAATACCAAGGTCAGGGTGTGACAGTCATAAAAATGAACCTATGCATCCACCTGCCTGGTTGTATGGTAAATACCACGGTCTATGTACGGCTTGAAGAAATGGCTTGTCAGGCACTGTTAAAGTAAATGAAGCAGGCGCAGACAACTGAAACAGAACCAGGGAGACCGATAAATGCATCGTCGTACATACAGTGCCTTGCGAAAGTATTCGGCCCCCTTGAACTTTGCGACCTTTTGCCACATTTCAGGCTTCAAACATGAAGATATAAAACTGTATTTTTTTTGTGAAGAATCAACAACAAGTGGGACACAATCATGAAGTGGAACGACATTTATTGCATATTTCAAACTTTTTTAACAATTCAAAAACTGAAAAATTGGGCGTGCAAAATTATTCAGCCCCCTTATGTTAATACTTTGTAGCGCCACCTTTTGCTGTGATTACAGCTGTAAGTCGCTTGGGGTATGTCTCTATCAGTTTTGCACATCGAGAGACTGACATTTTTTCCCATTCCTCCTTGCAAAACAGCTCGAGCTCAGTGAGGTTGGATGGAGAGCATTTGTGAACAGCAGTTTTCAGTTCTTTCCACAGATTCTCGATTGGATTCAGGTCTGGTCTTTGACTTGGCCATTCTAACACCTGGATATGTTTATTTTTGAACCATTCCATTGTAGATTTTGCTTTATGTTTTGGATCATTGTCTTGTTGGAAGACAAATCTCCGTCCCAGTCTCAGGTCTTTTGCAGACTCCATCAGGTTTTCTTCCAGAATGGTCCTGTATTTGGCTCCATCCATCTTCCCATCAATTTTAACCATCTTCCCTGTCCCTGCTGAAGAAAAGCAGGCCCAAACCATGATGCTGCCACCACCATGTTTGACAGTGGGGATGGTGTGTTCAGCTGTTTTGCATTGTTGCCAAAAAGTTCAATTTTGGTTTCATCTGACCAGAGCACCTTCTTCCACATGTTTGGTGTGTCTCCCAGGTGGCTTGTGGCAAACTTTAAACGACACTTTTTATGGATATCTTTAAGAAATGGCTTTCTTCTTGCCACTCTTCCATAAAGGCCAGATTTGTGCAATATACGACTGATTGTTGTCCTATGGACAGAGTCTCCCACCTCAGCTGTAGATCTCTGCAGTTCATCCAGAGTGATCATGGGCCTCTTGGCTGCATCTCTGATCAGTCTTCTCCTTGTATGAGCTGAAAGTTTAGAGGGACGGCCAGGTCTTGGTAGATTTGCAGTGGTCTGATACTCCTCCCATTTCAATATTATCGCTTGCACAGTGCTCCTTGGGATGTTTAAAGCTTGGGAAATCTTTTTGTATCCAAATCCGGCTTTAAACTTCTTCACAACAGTATCTCGGACCTGCCTGGTGTGTTCCTTGTTCTTCATGATGCTCTCTGCACTTTTAACGGACCTCTGAGACTATCACAGTGCAGGTGCATTTATACGGAGACTTGATTACACACAGGTGGATTGTATTTATCATCATTAGTCATTTAGGTCAACATTGGATCATTCAGAGATCCTCACTGAACTTCTGGAGAGAGTTTGCTGCACTGAAAGTAAAGGGGCTGAATAATTTTGCACGCCCAATTTTTCAGTTTTTGATTTGTTAAAAAAGTTTGAAATATGCAATAAATGTCGTTCCACTTCATGATTGTGTCCCACTTGTTGTTGATTCTTCACAAAAAAATACAGTTTTATATCTTTATGTTTGAAGCCTGAAATGTGGCAAAAGGTCGCAAAGTTCAAGGGGTCCGAATACTTTCGCAAGGCACTGTACATCGGAGAACGTATGGAGAGGTGTTATAACACAATGGTGACTCTAAAAAAAAAAGTGGTTCCCTGGCTATTTAAGCATTAATAATGGACTTAATGACTGTCACCCAGAGCTTAATTAAGCCCTTGCTCTGGCAGCCCGGGGTTCAGGTGTATCATAGTTAATTAACACATGGTCATTAATTTTCTGAGTGGGTGGTGGATGGGATGCTCCTGAGCTGTGAGGAAGCCTCTCTAAGACAGGCTAGACTCACTGAGTGTGTGTGAATTCAGAACAGTGCTGCTTAGATTAGTTCAAGAGGATGGTCTTTGGCTAGAAAGTGGAATATTTGGCCCCAGAGCAGTGTAAGTAGGTTTCAAGTTCATCCAAGATGTCAGCTAGGATTCAGCCCCACTAGATTAGAGAAACTCTATCTTAACAAGAACCAGTCCTCCATCTGAGACCGGAAGGGATTTTAAATGAAGGTTGATTCAGTCGTTGCTGATCGGGGTGGTTCAGCTGCGGAGATTACAATCATTATCCACGATAGTTCAGAAACTAGAAGAGAAGGTGAAGGTAACCGTTTCTCAATAACTTTGAGTCTCTCCTTATACCAGGAGCTGTTTATCATGTTCATATTTTCAAATAGTTGGAGGAAACTCCACTTTCCTCGAGCGCAGAGCCAACGTCTGTCTGAAGAGGTTTAGGAGATGAGAGAGATGTTATCCTCTGCCTGGCTTATGTTCAGGTGCCTGTGGCTGTGTGCTGAGAGATTAGCCATGTCTTTGTGCACGTGCGCACATATGTGTGTGTGTGTGGTTTTCACTGCAGTGGACTGGTGTGTGTTTCAGGGGGTATGGGAATGAGGAAGGTAAGAAGATAATCCGATGGGCAGGTACATGATTCACCTGCAAACTCATTCCCAGAAAATAGAAAGAAGCACAAAGGCACAAAGGTTTCAGTTCATTACATAGTATTGTGTAATTGTCGCAGAACATACTCTCACTCTCTCTCTCTCTCTCTGTTTCTCTCTCGCTCTGTTTATCTCTCTCTGTCTCGCTCTGTTTCTCTCTCTCTTCTCTGTCTCTCTGTCTCTCAATTCAATTCAATTCAAGGGGCTTTATTGGCCTGGGAAACATGTGTTAACATTGCCAAAGCAAGTGAGGTAGATAATATACAAAAGTGAAATAAACAATAAAAATGAACAGTAAACATTACACATACAGAAGTTTCAAAACAATAAAGACATTACAAATGTCATATTATGTATATATACAGTGTTATAACGATGTACAAATGGTTAAAGTACACAAGGGAAAATAAATAAGCATAAATATGGGTTGTATTTACAATGGTGTTTGTTCTTCACTGGTTGCCCTTTTCTTGTGGCAACAGGTCACACATCTTTCTGCTGTGATGGCACACTGTGGAATTTCACCCAGTAGATATGGGAGTTTATCAAAATTGGGTTTGTTTTCGAATTCTTTGTGGATCTGTGTAATCTGAGGGAAATATGTGTCTCTAATACATTGGGCAGGAGGTTAGGAAGTGCAGCTCAGTTTCCACCTCATTTTGTGGGCAGTGAGCACATAGCCTGTCTTCTCTTGAGAACCATGTCTGCCTACGGCGGCCTTTCTCAATAGCAAGGCTATGCTCACTGAGTCTGTACATAGTCAAAGCTTTCCTTATGTTTGGGTCAGTCACTGTGGTCAGGTATTCTGCCACTGTGTAGTCTCTGTTTAGTCTCTGTTTAGCATTCTAGTTTGCTCTGTTTTTTTGTTAATTCTTTCCAATGTGTCAAGTAATTATCTTTTTGTTTTCTCATGATTTGGTTGGGTCTAATTGTGTTGCTGTCCTGGGGCTCTGTGGGGTCTGTTTGTGAACAGAGCCCCAGGTCCAGCTTGCTTAGGGGACTCTTCTCCAGGTTCATCTCTCTGTAGATGATGGCTTTGTTATGGAAGGTTTGGGAATCGCTTCCTTTTAGGTGGTTGTAGAATTTAACGGCTCTTTTCTGGATTTTGATAATTAGTTAGTATCGGCCTAATTCTGCTCTGCATGCATTATTTGGTGTTCTACGTTGTACACGGAGGATATTTTTGCAGAATTCTGCATGAAGAGTCTCAATTTGGTGTTTGTCCCATTTTGTGAAATCTTGGTTGGTGAGCAGACCCCAGACCTCACAACCATAAAGGGCAATGGGCTCTATGACTGATTCAAGCATTTTTCTCCAGATCCTAATTGGTATGTTGAATTTTATGTTCCTTTTGATGACATACAATGCCCTTGCCTTGTCTCTCAGATCGTTCACAGCTTTGTGGAGGTTACCTGTGGCGCTGATGTTTAGGCCAAGGTATGTGTCGTTTTTTTGAGTGATCTAGGGCAACGGTGTCTAGATGGAATTTATATTTGTGGTCCTGGCAACTGGACCTTTTTTGGAACACCATTATTTTTGGTCTTACTGAGATTTACTGTCAGGGCCCAGGTTTGGCAGAATCTGTGCAGAAAATCTAGGTGCTGCTGTAGGCCCTCCTTGGTTGGTGACAGAAGCACCAAATCATCAGCAAAAAGTAGACATTTGACTTCAGATTCTAGTAGGGTGAGGCCGGGTGTTGCAGACTGTTCTAGTGCCCGCGCCAATTCGTTGATATATATGTTGAAGAGGATGGGGCTTAAGCTGCATCCCTGTCTCACCCCACGGCCCTGTGGGAAGAAATGTGAGTGTTTTTTTTAACCTATTTTAACCACACACTTGTTGTTTGTGTACATGGATTTTATAATGACGTATGTTTTACCCCCGACACCACTTTCCATCAATTTGTATAGCAGACCCTCATGCCAAATTGAGTCGAAGGCTTTTTTGAAATCAACAAAGCATGAGAAGACTTTGTTTGTTTGTCAATTAGGGTGTGCAGGGTGAATACATGGTCTGTCTCTCTCTGCCTCTCTCTGTTTCTCTCTCTCTCTCTCTCTCTGTCTCTCTCTCTCTCTCTGTTCCCCTCTCTCTATCTCCATCTCTTTTTGATCAGGGATTTACACACAAGGCCAGCATGGCATCTGTGGTGGACAGATAAGGCTGCTGTACAGATTAGTCCAGTGGCGGTCCGCCTCGACATGCCACAAAGGATGGGGGTCAGCCTGAAACACTGGAACCAGACACATCATTACTGATAGCCACCATGCATCGCTAACACGCTAATGGATGCTAACCGATGCTAACGGACGCTAACAGACAACACGTCACAGGGATCTTATGGTGTTCATGCACCACTACAGATAGCCACCGTTTCTAACAGGCTAACAGATGCTAACCTCACAGGGATCTTATGGTGTTCATGCACCACTACTGATAGCCATCGTTACTAACATGCTAACAGATGCTAACCTCACAGGGATCTTATGGTGTTCATGCACCACTACTGATAGCCACCAATGCTAACATGCTAACAGATGCTAACAGACATGCCTTACAGGGATGCTATGTTGTTTCCTGTCTGTCTTGGTCCTAGTCACCTTGATCCTGGATACCTTGATATTGGTTTCTGCCATGTTTGTTTGGCTAAATGAAAGCCTTGATCAGTGGACAAATCAGGTGGTGCTAACCAAATTGAGTGGTTGAATGGTAAAATAGTCCAAACTGTCCAAAAATCCTATGTGGCCTATAAATGCATTGATTGATTGAAACTTCAGAAATTCCACCAATATTATCCCTGGTTTCAGGACTGTAGTAGGAACTGATGTGAAAAACTGAAATCTCCAGGGGAAGCTCGTACAGGTGGCACCAGTCCAGTCCTACTGTATAGGAAAGAAGAAGAAGAGAATCAAAGAGTAGAGATAGTGTAGCTACCAGCAAGCTAGCAAAGTGCTGTGTGATCTTGCCAGGCTAGAATATCTCTCATCTCCAGTCCCTTGTGTACTATACTATCACAACAGCCTTTGCATATTATGTCTAGACATGAGGTGATTTGGTACAGAACTTAATGTAATGCCAACATTAAAAGTGTTTGGATTGAGTTGAGTAGTCTGTGATAAGGTGCTGTATATCTGTGTTTAGTAGTCTGTGAGTGATAAGGTACTATACATCTGAGGTACAGTAGTCTGTGAGTGATAAGGTATTATATATCTGTGTTTAGTAGTCTGGGATAAGGTGCCGTATATCTGAGGTTTAGTAGTCTGGGATAAGGTGCTGTATATCTGAGGTTTAGTAGTCTGGGATAAGGTACTATATATCTGTGTTTAGTAGTCTGGGATAAGGTACTATATATCTGTGTTTAGTAGTCTGGGATAAGGTACTATATATCTGTGTTTAGTAGTCTGTGATAAGGTGCTGTATATCTGAGGTTTAGTAGTCTGTGAGTGATAAGGTACTATACATCTGAGGTACAGTAGTCTGTGAGTGATAAGGTATTATATATCTGTGTTTAGTAGTCTGGGATAAGGTGCCGTATATCTGAGGTTTAGTAGTCTGAGATAAGGTACTATATATCTGAGGTTTAGTAGTCTGGGATAAGGTACTATATATCTGTGTTTAGTAGTCTGGGATAAGGTACTATATATCTGTGTTTAGTAGTCTGGGATAAGGTACTATATATCTGTGTTTAGTAGTCTGGGATAAGGTGCTGTATATCTGTGTGTAATAATGTATGTAACAATCGATGTAAAGCAAATTCCATCAGTTAGTCTCTGTCTTCTTGTGTGTGTGTGTGTGTGTGTGTGTGTGTGTGTGTGTGTGTGTGTGTGTGTGTGTGTGTGTGTGTGTGTGTGTGTGTGTGTAATATGGGGAACGGGTGATTTGCTGCCAGCCCTCGCCGTTGTTCTCAAACAGTGGCGGTGGGAAAGAGAGGGATCAAAGTAAACGGATATATTCAGCTGTCCCGTTTATCTCCGGTCCCACCCTTTAGTCTTAAAAAACAGATTTATGTGGTTGCAAGGCTTTCTTGGATTACCATGGTGACTCCAAACCGCCACATTCCAACAGGCGGCCATAGGAGGGCTGCTCTGGGGAGTCTTAAACCCCAAAGCATGCTGGGTATGTGGGGCTGTGACGATAGGGTGTTGGACACAGCAGCTGTCCTGTCTTTCCCAGAATGCTCCACCTGTTTCCAACCAGGGGAGAACGACTGCACCATCTCATTGAAGCCACGGAAGTTCAAGGCTGACCACAGTTATGCAGGCATTGGGGAGGGGGGAGGGCTTCTACTAAGCTAACATATAGAATTGTTTAATGATGGTCATACCATGGATAATTTACAGGACCCCTGTAGGTATCCAGAACAATATAAATACATTATTTGATAAAATATTGAACTTTTTTGGACACATATTCAACACATTTTTTTTTTTTGGCACAAAACTACCTTTATACTTGGAATCCTTTTCATACGAGTCCTGTGACACGTGCAGGTCGGAGGTTGTGGAGCACAACAGAGAACACCGTCGTGAGAGTCTCCCCTTTCATATTAGTTTGTAGCCCAAGCGGTTCGGACGCTACGAACAGAAGTTGGCACATCGGTGGTACCGACTTCAGACGAGTCACACGGGTCTTGTGGGGGGTCGTGGTGCACAACGTGTTTGAAAACACGTGTTGGATCTTTCCATAGAGTGGTTATATTTGTCTTTCTAGGCCAAACCGTTCGTAAGCTACAGACGTTTTGGTGAGAAGACACATGTTTTTGGGATGTCTCCTGGTCTAATAAACAGCACTGTTGCTCTGGACACTTTCCATAGGCGGATGTAGTGGATTGAGATGCAGCCGTTGGAGAAAAAAAAACAGATCTTAAACTGTCATTTTTATTTTTACTTCAAATCGCACACAGAACAAGTTATGAGGATAATTTAGTTGCTAATGGCAGCCTGCAGTACCCCGATCGTTCTTCAACTTGAGTTACTTAATGAGAGGGTGGGCAGCACTGAGCTAGCCTGCAACGTCACTTCCTGGAGTAGCTCAAACTGCGTATGTTATGTCCGCTGAGGTATAATAGGAACGGGTGACTAACGTCCGAGACGTCGGACCGGACCAATGTTTTCAAGGCAATCACAGATGATCCATTATATTGACCAGATACTCAAGTCTCTAACAATGAAAATAAACGTGTTCAAAAATGGATGGCAGTCAAGAGGAGGCTAGATCAGGTGGGATGGTTCTAGCCAAAGAGAGGGAACAGCAGACACGACTCCGACATTAAGGGTTTTTATGCCATACACATTTTTGTTGACCAAATTGGACATTCTTTCATTGACCTCCTGGTGAGCGAACGCCCCCCCCCCCCCCCCAAAAAAAAAAAACAACCCCACCACCTGCTGGAGAAGACAGACTACCAGTCACAACTCTTGCTTCACCTCTTCCTCATGGAGATAATCTAATCGCAATCGCATACGTCGATTCACAGACCGTCTATATCCAGGTTGCATCCAATTTATATGGACCAATATGACATTCAAAAACATGAGTGGTGTCACATGATTAATGACTTTGTTCAGTCATTTATATACAATCCAACCCACAACCGCCAGGCTACTTCCTGGTGCCCGACTGACCACTGTTGATAGACACACACAAACACACATGCAAATAATACATGTAGCCTACACACACACACGCACGCACGCACGCACGCACGCACGCACGCACACACACACACACACACACACACACACACACACACACACACACACACACACACACACACACACACACACACACACATGGCAACTAAAAGAGAAGAGAGAGGAAAGACTGTGGGAACAGTACATTCACTGGTATGTTCAATAATTTGGGGTTGTAGTTGGTAGAGAGTGGGAGCTCATAATATGGTAATGTAATGACACCTCTGTATTACAGTACATATGGTAATATAACGACACCTCTATATTACAGAACATATGGTAATATGTATACCCCCATTCCTCTGCAGGGTTTAGACATGAACATGATAAGATCGGATCCGTCCATGTCGGATCAGAGTGTTGACGACAAAATAAGTCCTCCGCACCTTTTTTCTCTTGCTCCCTCCCTCCCTCCCTCCCTCCCTCCCTCCCTCCCTCCCTCCCCTCTCCCTCCCTCCCTCCCTCCCTCCCTTCTCTCCTTTCCCTCCCTCCCTCCCTCCTCTCCTCTCCATCCCTTCTCTCCTTTGCCTCCCTCCCTCCACTCCTTTCCCTCCACTCTCACCTGTCTCCCCCTGGCAACAGAGACCTGGAATTAGATGTATAACCATGACCAATAGGGGAGAGGATATTTACATTGTTCAATGGGAGTAAGACGAAGTTGCCAGCACTTACTGCACAGCACATGACCCTTACGTAAGATTCACAGGAGTTTGGTGGCACCCTAATTGGGGAGGATGGGCTCGTGGTAATGGCTGGAGCGGAATCAGTGGAATGGCATCAAATACTTCAAACACATTTCTTTATTATGAGCTGTCCTCCCCTCAGCAGCCTCTCACCTGTAAGATTTCACCTGTGGGAATTGAATTGAGAAATGCATCTCTGCACCTGCATGCATAACATCCTCTTTGGATCAGTGTGGTGACTAATTGTGATGGCTAATTGTGTCATATTGAAATGGCAACTCTGTGTATTGTTCATCTGGCTGTGAGCAGATCAGACTTGTGCGAGAGGCAATCTGGCAGCTTATTCATATAGATGTCACAGACACTGTCACGGGAAAACCAATGAGAGGGATTCACAGCTCTACATACATGACATAAATAAGGCAGGTGTATGTGATGTAGTGTGTGTGTGTGTAGTGTGTGTGTGTGTGTTTGTTCATGTGCAACTAACTGACATGTGCGTGTTTGATATTATGTGTGTGCATCCGACATGATGTGTCTGTGTGTGTGTGTGTATGGTATGACATGTCAGTGTTTGTGTGTGTGTGTGTGTGTGTGTGCACGGTATGACATGTCAGTGTTTGTGTGTGTGTGTGTGTGTGTGTGTGTGTGTGTTTGATTGACAGTGGGCCAACAACAGCTAATCAAGTGGGGTTAAGGAGATGCTGTGTCTTGGCTGAGATGTCTGTCAATAAGGCCTCATTTTCATGTTCTAATGAACATGGTTGCTGTCTGTGGTCTACAGCATCTCTCCTATTGAGCATCTTGTGTCTCAATCGATGCCGGCCACAACACAAAAAAACTCACGATGTAAAATGGGGTCTAAGCTATAACATGTGAATACGAAAAAAAATCAGTTTACCAGTTTTTAGATAATTGATGTCTAAGGTAAAAATGTATTTTTATTTATTTATTAAAATAAAACATTTCAAGAAATTCTGAAAATAATTTAACAACGCTGTTTGTAAACTTTTTAATTCTATCAATCTCCACCGTTGATCTTTTCCAGTGATGAAGACGGCTTTCTTCCTGGGAAGGAGAGGCGGACCAAAACGCAGCGTGGTTATAGTTATAGATGTCTCGGCTTTCTTCCTGGGAAGGAGAGGCGGACCAAAACACAGTGTGGTTATAGTTATAGATGTCTCGGCTTTCTTCCTGGGAAGGAGAGGCAGACCAAAACACAGCGTGGTTATAGTTATAGATGTCTCGGCTTTCTTCCTGGGAAGGAGAGGCGGACCAAAACACAGCGTGGTTATAGTTATAGATGTCTCGGCTTTCTTCCTGGGAAGGAGAGGCAGACCAAAACACAGCGTGGTTATAGTTATAGATGTCTCGGCTTTCTTCCTGGGAAGGAGAGGCGGACCAAAACACAGCGTGGTTCTAGTTATAGATGTCTCGGCTTTCTTCCTGGGAAGGAGAGGCAGACCAAAACACAGCGTGGTTATAGTTATAGATGTCTCGGCTTTCTTCCTGGGAAGGAGAGGCGGACCAAAACGCAGCGTGGTTATAGTTATAGATGTCTCGGCTTTCTTCCTGGGAAGGAGAGGCGGACCAAAACACAGCGTGGTTATAGTTATAGATGTCTCGGCTTTCTTCCTGGGAAGGAGAGGCAGACCAAAACACAGCGTGGTTATAGTTATAGATGTCTCGGCTTTCTTCCTGGGAAGGAGAGGCAGACCAAAACACAGCGTGGTTCTAGTTATAGATGTCTCGGCTTTCTTCCTGGGAAGGAGAGGCAGACCAAAACACAGCGTGGTTATAGTTATAGATGTCTCGGCTTTCTTCCTGGGAAGGAGAGGCAGACCAAAACACAGCGTGGTTCTAGTTATAGATGTCTCGGCTTTCTTCCTGGGAAGGAGAGGCAGACCAAAACACAGCGTGGTTATAGTTATAGATGTCTCGGCTTTCTTCCTGGGAAGGAGAGACAGACCAAAACGCAGCGTGGTTATAGTTATAGATGTCTCGGCTTTCTTCCTGGGAAGGAGAGGCGGACCAAAACACAGCGTGGTTATAGTTATAGATGTCTCGGCTTTCTTCCTGGGAAGGAGAGGCGGACCAAAACGCAGCGTGGTTATAGTTATAGATGTATCGGCTTTCTTCCTGGGAAGGAGAGACAGACCAAAACACAGCGTGGTTATAGTTATAGATGTCTCGGCTTTCTTCCTGGGAAGGAGAGGCAGACCAAAACACAGCGTGGTTATAGTTATAGATGTATCGGCTTTCTTCCTGGGAAGGAAAAGCGGACCAAAACGCAGCGTGGTTATAGTTCATGGTTTTTCAATAAGAAAACTCAAACATGAACAAACTACAAAATAATAAACGTGAAAACCGTAACAGTCCTAACTGGTGCATAAAACACAAAGACAGGAAACAATCACCCACAAAATACCCAAAGAATATGGCTGCCTAAATATGGTTCCCAATCAGAGACAACGATAAACACCTGCCTCTGATTGAGAACCAATCTAGGCAACCATAGACTTACCTAGACAACTAAACTGAACACAACCCCATTAATCTAATAAATCCCTAGACAAGACGAAACACAATAAATCACCCATGTCACACCCTGGCCTAAACCAAAATAATAAAGAAAACAAAGATAACTAAGGCCAGGGCGTGACAATAGATGACTCATGGTCTGGTGGGGAATGTAAAATAGGTCAACTTTGACCTCTATCTCTTGATAAAGAGATTAAAGCACTTCCACAATGGAAGGTTTTTCGTTCAAATCACAAGGGGTCAAAAGGTGATTGAATTCAAATGGATTTACCCTGATGTGTTTGTGCATGTACAGTATGACTGACAAAACTGCTAGACATGTGTGTGTGAGATAGGTGGTGATTTTGCGAGTGTGTGTATTCCTGAAACAATGTGTGTGTGTGTGTGTCTATTTTGGGCCGGGCCAGCATGTATAACAAGCACCGTACACACTCCCACACCTTGATTTGACCTTGTTGGAAACAGGCCGTTGACAGATTCATCTCTCTCCCTTTGAGCCTAATGGACGTGAGCCGCTGTGCATCAAATATGCTCTCAGCAACCGCAGACAGAGGCGAAAGTATTCAGACCCCTTGACTTTTTCCACATTTTGTTACGTTACAGCCTTGTTCTGAAATGGATTAAATAAATAAAAATCATCAGAAGTCTACACACAATACCCCATAATGACATCACAATACCCCATAATGACATCACAATACCCCATAATGACATCACAATAGCCCATAATGACATCACAACATCCCATAATGACAAAGTAAAATGTTTTTTAGAGTTATACAAATGCATACAAATGTATGAAAAAACAAAAACAGAAATACCAAATTTACATAAGTATTCAGACCGTTTGCTATGAGACTCAAAATTGAGCTCAGTTGCATCCTGTTTCCATTGATCATCATTGAGATGTTTCTACAACTTGATTCAAGTCCACCTGTGGTAAATTCAATTGATTGGACATGATTTGGAAAGCACAGTCTATATAATGTCCCACAGTTGATGGTGTCAGAGAAGTAAAGCTCTGAGACAGGATTGTGAGGCACAGATCTGGGGAAGGGTACCAAAAAATGTCTGCAGCATTGAAGGTCCCCAACCCAGTGGCCTCCATCAATCTTAAATGGAAGATGTTTGGAACCACCAAGGCTCAATAGAGCTAGCCGCCCAGCCAAACTGAGCAATAGGGGGAGAAGGGCCTTGTTCAGGGAGGTGACCAAGAACCTGATGGTCACTCTGACATAGCTCCAGTTCCTCTGTGGAGAAGGGAGAAACTTCCAGAAGGACAACCATCTCTGCAGCACTCCACTATTCAGGCATTTATGGTAGAGTGGTCAGACGGAAGTCATTCCTGAGTAAAAGGCACATGACAGCCCGCTTGGAGTTTGCCAAAAGGCACCTAAAGACTCTCAGACCATGAGAAACAAGATTCTCTGATCTGGTGAAACCAAGATTGAACTCTTTGGCCTGAATGCCAAGTGTCACACCTGGAGGAAACCTGGCACCATCCCTACAGTGAAGCATGGTGGTGGCAGCATCATGCTGTGGGGATGTTTTTCAGCGATAGGGACTGGGAGACTAGTCAGGATCGAGGGAAAGATGAAAGGAGCAAAGTACAGAGAGATCCTTGATGAAAACCTGCTCCAGAGTGCTCAGGACCTCAGTCTGGGGCGATGGTTCACCTTCCAACAGGACAACCTCCCTAAGCACACAGCCAAGACAACGCAGGAGTGTCTTCTGGACAAGTCTCTGAATGTCCTTGAATGGCCCAGCCAGAGCCCGGATTTGAACCCGATTGAACATCTCTGGAGAGACCTGAAAAGCAAAGCTCCCCATACAACCTGACAGAGTTTGATAGGATCTGCAGAGAAGAATGGGCGAAACTCCCCAAATACAGGTGTGCCAAGCTTGTAGTGTCATACCCAAGAAGACTCAAGGCTGTAAATGAAAAAAACACTATTTTTGCTTTGTTGTTATGGGGTGTTGTGTATAGATTGATGAGGGAAAAAATAATAGAGAAAAATGATTTAATATGTCTCAGAATAAGGCTGTAACGTAACAAAATGTGGAAAAAGTCAAGTGGTCTGAATAGTTTCCAAATGCACTGTATGGTCACGCACACACACACACACACACACGCGCGCACACGCACACGCACATGCTATTTACAGCTCCAGTCAAACTGCACCCAGTGGAACCTTTATTTACTCTCTCTCTGTCTCTCTTTCTCTTTCTCTCTGTCTCTCTCCCTCTTTCTCTCTGTCTCTCTCCCTCTTTCTCTCTGTTTCTCTCCCTCTTTCTCTGTCTCTCTCCCTCTTTCTCTCTGTCTCGCTCCCTCTTTCTCTCTGTCTCTCTTTCTCTCTATCTCTCTCCCTCTTTCTCTCTGTCTCTCTCCCTCTTTCTCTCTGTCTCTCTCCCTCTTTCTCTCTGTCTCTCTCCCTCTTTCTCTCTGTCTCTCTCCCCCTTTCTCTCTGTCTCTCTCCCTCTGTCTCTCTCCCTCTTTCTCCCTCTTTCTCTCTGTCTCTCTCCCTCTTTCTCTCTGTCTCTCTCCCTCTTTCTCTCTGTCTCTCTCCCTCTTTCTCTCTGTCTCTCTCTCCCTCTTTCTCTCTGTCTCTCTCTCCCTCTTTCTCTCTGTCTCTCTCTCCCTCTTTCTCTCTCTCTCCCTCTTTCTCTCTTTCTCTCTGTCTCTTTTTCTCTCTCTCTTTTTCTCTCTGTCTCTCTTTCTCTCTGTCTCTCTCCCTCGTTCTCTCTGTTTCTCTTTCTCCCCGTCTCTCTCCCTCGTTCTCTCTGTTTCTCTTTCTCTCCATCTTTCTCTCTTTTTCTCTCCCTCTTTCTCTCTCTCTCCCTCTTTCTCTCTGTCTCTCTCCCTCTTTCTCTCTGTCTCTCTCCCTCTTTCTCTCTGTCTCTCTCCCTCTTTCTCTCTGTCTCTCTCTCCCTCTTTCTCTCTGTCTCTCTTTCTCTCTGTCTCTTTTTCTCTCTGTCTCTTTTTCTCTCTGTCTCTCTTTCTCTCTGTCTCTCTCCCTCGTTCTCTCTGTTTCTCTTTCTCTCCGTCTCTCTCCCTCGTTCTCTTTGTTTCTCTTTCTCGCCGTCTCTCTCCCTCGTTCTCTCTGTTTCTCTTTCTCTCTGTCTCTCTTTCTCTCTGTCTCTCTCCCTCTTTCTCCCTGTCTCTCTTTCTCTCTGTCGCTCTCCCTCGTTCTCTCTGTTTCTCTTTCTCTCTGTCTCTCTCCCTCTTTCTCTCTGTCTCTCTCCCTCCCTCTTTCTCTCTGTCTCTCTTTCTCTCTTTCTCTTTCTCTCTTTCTCTCACCCTCTCTCCCCCTCTCACTCTCTCTCTCTGTCAATATTGCCAAAGCAACAATGTATATTGTAATACAATTAGTATTAAAATTATTATGATAACAGTCAATAGTAGAAATGTAATAAATATAAAATATATAATAAATATAAAATCTAAATTTGGAAAAGTAAACTATAACTAACTTTAAACTAAATAACGGTCATATTCACCATTGCATCAGTACTAAAACTACCATCATCATTACTACTACTACCACCACCGTCACTAAACTGCCATCACTACCATCACCCATACCACTACTATTTGGAATGATAAACAACAATAATAACAGTAATAACAATAACAGTAATACTAAGTCCGTTAGTATTTACTATGCAGATGTTATTATTCAGTGTCCCTCAGGCTGGCAGGAAAATACATATTTGGCTGCAAGAGGAGCCATTGCCCCTTCGT
>NC_048585.1:54840919-54863419 GCF_013265735.2 Oncorhynchus mykiss | reverse complement strand
ACTAGAGATAGAGGGAAGGAGAAAAACGGAGGGAGAATAAGTGGTGTTGCCATGCTTAATGGTGTCCTCACATTAACACGTAGACTATTCCTAAGGGTGAGAAAACCAGTCAATACAACTCAATACGCCGTAGTAGCACAGTTTGACTGTAGAGACTTGGACACAGTGACAGGAAAACAACATCTCCCCAATACCTCTATCCCCTTGATTGTATCCCCTCACCACTCGCTCCTTCACCCCCTGCCAAACACAATTACTTTGGTGAAAGCCTCCAGCGTTCCCCTCACACATCGGCAACTAACCCGATCCCCCCTCCTCCCCCTCTCCCCAAACATATCCCTGCCCCGCTGCGGCCATCAGATGGGAACAATAATGAGGAGATCATTAGTTTGCCCCAAACGAGGCGACTGGCAGACAGGAGGGGGGCTTTAAGGCACGCCAACGTGTTGTGTTGTGTCCGTGGAGTAAATCATTAACGGACCAGGCTAATACCGTTTCTTAATTAGCACCACATGAAAATAGATTGGTGGAGGGTTGTGTAGGGAGGTTGGGTATCGCCGGGCTGTGTGGGTGGTGGTGGTGGGTGAATGGTGGGTGAATGGTGGTGGTAGTGGGTGGTGGTGGGTGAATGGTGGTGGTAGTGGGTGGTGGTGGGTGAATGGCGGTGGTAGTGGGTGGTGGTGGGTGAATTGCGGTGGTAGTGGGTGGTGGTGGGTGAATTGCAGTGGTAGTGGGTGGCAGTGGGTGAATGGTGGTAGTGGGTGGTAGTGGGTGAATGGTGGTGGTAGTGGGTGGCGGTGGGTGAATGGTGGTGGTAGTGGGTGGTGGTGGGTGAATGGTGGTGGTAGTGGGTGGTAATGGATGGTGGATGGTGGATGGTAGGTGGGAGGATAATGGGTGGTGGTGGTGGATGGTGGGTGTGGGTTATGGATGTTGCATGGTGGTGGTGGGGGTGGTGGTGGTGGGGTGGATGGTGGTGGTGGGTGGTGGGTGGTGAGTGGTGGTGGTGAGTGGTAGGTGGTGGTGGTGGGTGGGTGGTGGGTGGTGGTGGTGGATGGTGGGTGGGAGGATAGTGGGTGGTGGTGGTGGATGGTGGGTGTGGGTTATGGATGTTGCATGGTGGTGGTGGGGGTGGTGGTGGTGGTGAGTGGTGGTGGTGAGTGGTGAGTGGTGGGTGGTGAGTGGTGGTGAGTGGTGGTGGTGGGTGGTAGGTGGTGGTGGTGGTGGTGGTGGTGGTGGGTGGTGGTTGTGAGTGGTGGTGGTGGGTGGTGGTGGTGGTGGGTGGTGGTTGTGTGTGGTGGTGGTGGGTGGTGGTGGTGGTGGGTGGTGGATGGTGAGTGGTGGTGGGTGGTGAGTGGTGGTGGTGAGTGGTGGGTGGTGGTTGTGAGTGGTGGTGGTGGGTGGTGAGTGGTGGTGGTGGGTGGTGGTTGTTAGTGGTGGTGGTGGGTGGTGGTGGTGGTTGTGAGTGGTGGTGGTGGGTGGTGAGTGGTGGTGGTGGGTGGTGGTGGTGAGTGGTAGGTGGTGGTGGTGGTGGTGGTGGGTGGTGAGTGGTGGGTGGTGGTGGTGAGTGGATGTGGTGGGTGGTGGTGGTGAGTGGTGGTGGTGGGCGGTGGTTGTTAGTGGTGGTGGTGGTTGTGAGTGGTGGTGGTGGGTGGTGAGTGGTGGTGGTGGGTGGTGGTGGTGAGTGGTAGGTGGTGGTGGTGGTGGTGGTGGGTGGTGAGTGGTGGGTGGTGGTGGTGAGTGGATGTGGTGGGTGGTGGTGGTGAGTGGTGGTGGTGGGTGGTGGTGGTGGTGGGTGGGTGGGTGGTGGTGGGTGGGTGGTGGGTGTTGAAGGGTGGTGGGTGGTGGGTGGTGGGTGTTGAAGGGTGGTGGGTGGTGAGTGGTGGGTGGTGGGTGGGTGGTGGGTGTTGAAGGGTGGTGGTGGTGGTGGGTGGTGGGTGTTGAAGGGTGGTAGTGGGTGGTGGTGGGTGGTGGGTGGTGGGTGTTGAAGAGTGGTAGTGGGTGGTGAGTGGTGGTGGGTGGGTGTTGAAGAGTGGATGTTGTTGCCAGGGGTTAGACTGCTTAAACGACCATGGAGATTAACAGAACAGTTCCTCAATATGTTACTCGACTGGAAGATATAGAGGAAATATGGGTCAGAAGCTGCAGCTGGAATCAGCATAAATCTACAGTGCTGCGTTTTCAAAGGGACTCCTTTCACCCATGAAGAGGTACAGCACATCGTCCTAACTAGATACAGCCTGAAGCTTCTTTTAAACACTCCATCACCAACAGGTTTGCTTGCCTACATCTCCCACAATTCATTGGTCTGAGACTTGGTTGAAACATGCATTTGTTGGATGAGGTTGAAAAACATATTTTATACTGTGACTGAAATCCCAGGAGTTTTTTGGGGGGGGTTTTAATCTACAATGGATATTTCGAAAGAAAACATTTAGTTTTCCTGGGTTTATCAGTAGATAGTTTGAGTTAAAGGTAACAGAATGTTACAATCCATTTCGAGATGTCAGCAGCTGTCATCTGTGCTTTGCTAAAGACTTGACACTCTCTGGTCACCTTTTCCCCGTGGATCCTCATTTTGTTGCTGATGTCTACTGGCAGGAGTTTGTGTTTTTTGAGTGGCTGTGTGTGTGTGTGTGTGTGTGTGCGCGCGTGCGTGTGTGTGTGTGTGTGTGTGCGTGCGTGCGTGCGTGCGTGTGTATTGCCTTGAAGTCTTATCGGCACGTACAGAGAGGAGAGGAAGTCTGATTTGTTGAGACCAGATAAACAGACACAGAGATGAGCAATACCATCTCTCCACTTCTTCTTTGCACATTGGGCTTCGTCGTGCAGGACAACAAACCATGTGTGTCAAAGGGACCGGTACACACGACAGATCGATCTGATCCAGTTTATACTGTGTAAGACTTTCAGCATAGGAAACACAGAGATAGAGCTGGGTATAGTTCCAAGATAAGAGCCAATGGGAATCCATGTCTGTCTCCCTTTGGGCAACACCCCCCACACTGATGCAACTGACTTTGTTCATATGTTGTAATTCTTGTTGTTTCTTAGACGACTTCCCTTTTCACTGTCCTTTAGCCCTTACCTGTTCTGTCACACAGAAGCTCTGGTCTTCTGTATTAATTATGTATACAACTCTCATCCACATCTTATCTAGATGGAGCCAATTAATAATGTTACAGAATTGTAATTACACAGAAGTTATCACAGATCATTCCATCCCTCTCTCTATGTGTCTATCTATGCGTCATCTCTCTTTTACTCTCCTCTCTCTCTCTCTCTCTCTCTCTCTCTCTCTCCTCTCTCCTCTCTCTCTCTCTCTCTCTCTCTCTCTCTCTCTCCTCTCTCCTCTCTCTCTCTCTCTCTCTCTCTCTTCTCTCTCTCCTCTCTCTCTCTCTCTCTCTCTCTCTCTGCATCTCTTTCTTTGGTTATCTATCCTTCCATCTCTCCTTTACCCTCCTCTTCCCATCTCCGTCTCTCCCTATCTCTACCTCTTTGTCTCCTGTTAGGAACCGGCTCGTAGCCCGTAACAAAGAGAGAGGGAGACAACGTGGAGATAACGGAATAACAAAAATATATTTATTAAATAAAGTCAACTATATCCAAGGTATAACAATGGTATGTGTAGTCAGTAGTCAGCAGTCAGTAGTCAGTAGTCAGTAGTGTAAGCGAGTGGATGACTGCATAGACGGTGATAATGAGGGATGTTGAGAGGTACCAAAATAAATGAACACAAAGAAGCCCCCAAAATGCCACAACCAAAAAACAACAGTGTGTCTGCGTGGAGAGTCTCTTCAATGAGTGGGGGAAGGTGTATTTATCCCCGGGACACACCCAGGTGGAAATGACTCCGAATGGCCATGTCCCCAGAGTGTGGGGGAATTGTTATTGTTGTGTCATGGCTGCCAAGTCAGACTAGGAGGAAATATGGTGTGAGGCAGCCAACCAGCCAACCAGCCAGCCAGCCAACCAGCCAACCAGCCAGCCAGCCAGCCAGCCAGCCAGCCAGCCAGCCAACCAGCCAAACAGAATACCAGCCAACCAACCAGCCAACTAACCAACCAACCAGCCAACCTGCCAGCCAAACAGAATACCAGCCAGCCAGCCAACCAGCCAACCTGCCAGCCAGCCAGCCAGCCAGCCAACCAACCAGCCAGCCAAACAGAATACCAGCCATCCAACCAGCCAACTAACCAACCAACCAGCCAACCAGCCAGCTAAACAGAATATCAGCCAGCCAACCAACCAGCCAACCTGCCAGCCAAACAGAAAACCAGCAAGCCAGCCAGCCAAACAGAAAACCAGCCAGCCAGCCAGCCAGCCAACCAGCTAACTAACCAACCAACCAGCCAACTAACCAACCAACCAGCCTACCTGCCAGCCAAACAGAAAACCAGCAAGCCAGCCAGCCAAACAGAAAACCAGCCAGCCAGCCAGCCAGCCAACCAGCTAACTAACCAACCAACCAGCCAACTAACCAACCAACCAGCCTACCTGCCAGCCAAACAGAATACCAGCCAGCCAGCCAACCAGCCAACTAACCAACCAACCAGCCAACCTGCCAGCCAAACAGAAAACCAGCCATCCAACCAGCCAACCAACCAGCCAGCCAAACAGAATACCAGCCATCCAACCAGCCAACCAACCAGCCAGCCAACCAGCCAACCAGCCAGCCAGCCAGCCAACCAGCCAACTAACCAACCAACCAGCCAGCCAACCAGCCAACCAGCCAGCCAGCCAGCCAACCAGCCAACTAACCAACCAACCAGCCAGCCAGCCAGCCAGCCAACCAGCCAACTAACCAACCAACCAGCCAGCCAGCCAGCCAACCAGCCAACTAACCAACCAACCAGCCAGCCAGCCAGCCAACCAGCCAACTAACCAACCAACCAGCCAGCATACAGTATCGACTCACGTCGTCTTGCTCAATCACCTCGGTGAATGTGTTGATAGCTGAAGATGATAGTTGTCGTTGGACCATGCATGCAGCCGTCTGCAACACTCCGCTAGTCTCTTTGAAGGAACCCACCGGATAATCATAGGGCTGAAAAAACATCATCAACTGTGAGACAGAGTGTTAAACATGCTCCCCCTGGTTGCATTATAGAAGCACAGAGACAGACAAGGAAGTGGAGCGCTTTGACGGATAGCAGCAACAGTCAGGTGTCTCTGATTAGACTCAAATACAAATTTGAGAGCGGAAGTCACCGGGGGCAAACTACCTGCCCTCCAGGACACCTACACCACCCGATGTCACAGGAAGGCCATAAAGATCATCAAGGACATCAACCACCCGAGCCACTGCCTGTTCACCCCGCTATCATCCAGAAGGCGAGGTCAATACAGGTGCATCAAAGCTGGGACCGAGAGACTGAAAAACAGCTTCTATCTCAAGGCCATCAGACTGTTAAACAGCCACCACTAACACTGAGTGGCTGCTGCCAACACACTGACACTGACTCAACTCCAGCCACTTTAATAATGGGAATTGATGGGAAATGATGTAAATATATCACTAGCCACTTTAAACAATGCTACCTTATATAAATGTTACTTACCCTACATTATTCATCTCATATGCATACGTATATACTGTACTCTATATCATCGACGGTATCCTTATGTAATACATGTATCACTAGCCACTTTATACTATACTATGCCACTTTGTTTACATACTCATCTCATTTGTACATACTGTACCCGATACCATCTACTGTATCTTGCCTATGCTGCTCTGTACCATCACTCATTCATATATCCTTATGTACATATTCTTTATCCCCTTACACTGTGTACAAGACAGTAGTTTTGGAATTGTTAGTTAGATTACTTGTTATTACTGCATTGTCGGAACTAGAAGCACAAGCATTTCGCTACACTCGCATTAACATCTGCTAACCATGTGTATGTGACAAATAAAATTTGATTTGATTTGATTTGATTTGATTTGATTTGATTTGTTTGTTGACTTTGTTAATTTGCAAATGATGTTCACAAAGCCCTCCTCTTTACTTTTACCCCCCCCCCCTCCCCCTCTCTCAATTAAATTAAATTAAATTCAAGGGGCTTTATTGGCATGGGAAATGTATTTTACATTGCCAAAGCAAGTGAAGTAAATAATATACAAAAGTGAAATAAACAATAAAAATTAACAGTAAACATTACACTCACAGAAGTTCTCTCTCTCTCTCTCTCTCTCTCCTTTCCTCTCTGAAGTGTACTCTTATTTCATGAAGTAGAAACAGCACACAGAGGCTGAGGGAGATGTGCTCTGTTGATGCTCTGTACAGACAGTAGTTATTACCTGATTGGTGGGTTGCGAGGTTTAGTTCCTGTTTTGAGCCACTCGGAGAGGGTTGTCATACACAGGAAAGTGGTGACAGAGAGAGGTGGTTGATGGTCTCTGTGGGAGGAGACGGGGTAGGGACTCACTCAGCGGGGCCAGGCGAACACTTCCTAAAATAGCTCTGTGTACTGACAGGACAATGATAGGGCTGTGTGTGTGTGTGTGTGTGTGTGTGTGTGTGTGTGTGTGTGTGTGTGTGTGTGTGTGTGTGTGTGTGTGTGTGCCTGCTGTGAAATCTTAATAACAGCAGCTCTACCATCCCTACCCTACCATTAGCAATCTCTACAGTCACAAGGACTCACTAAATAATAACAACAAGAGAGAGAGAGAGAGAGAGAGAGAGAGAGAGAGGCAAGCATACAGGGGGGAGTCTGTACTAGACAGAGAGAGAAGAGGGAGGGAGAAGTGAGAGGTGGAAGAGAGAGGGTGGAAGAGAGGGTGGAAGAGAGAGGGTGGAAGAGAGAGAGTGGAAGAGAGAGGGTGGAAGAGAGAGAGAGGAAGAGAGAGGGTGTAAGAGAGAGGGTGGAAGAGAGAGGGTGGAAGACAGGGTGGAAGAGAGAGGGTGGAAGAGAGAGAGTGGAAGAGAGGGTGGAAGAGAGAGGGTGGAAGAGAGAGAGTGGAAGAGAGGGTGGAAAAGAGGGTGGAAGAGAGAGGTTGGAAGAGGGAGGGTGGAAGAGAAAGGGTGGACGAGAGGGTGGAAGAGAGAGTGGAAGAGAGAGGGTGGAAGAGAGAGAGTGGAAGAGAGAGGGTGGAAGAGAGAGAGTGGAAGAGAGAGGGTGGAAGAGAAAGGGAGGAAGAGAGAGGGAGGAAGAGAGAGGGAGGAAGAGAGAGGGAGGAAGAGAGGTTGGAAGAGAGAGGGAGGAAGAGAGGAGGAAGTGGGAGGGGGAAGTGAGAGGGGGAAGTGAGAGGGTGGAAAAGAGAGGGGGAAGAGGGAGGGGAGAGAGTGGCGGAAGTGGGAGGGGGAAGAAGGAGGGTGAGGGAGAGGGAGGGGGAAGAAGGAGGGTGAGGGAAGAGGGAGGGGGAAGTGAGAGGGGAGAGAGCATGGGATACATAAAGCTGAGGGCAGAGAGAGAAGAGAGAGGGGTAAAGTTTTGTAACCCTAAACATGCTCAGTTAATGCTTGGCCAATCGAAGGAGGGCTAAGGCAAGCCTGGACCCTTTCCCAGAATGCTTTACCAGTGACATAATCAGATTATTTGGTTCAGGCTATTGTGAAACTACCTTGTTTGTATTCCAACATAATTGAGTAATTGACTGAGACTACGTTTGTGTGCCTGGGAGTGAATTGTCATTGTGGATAATCTGTTTTGTCCTGTTTGTATTGACACTTTACCCACGGCTGGTACTCCGTGAGAGAAAATAGCAACTCATATTGATCATGAATCACGGCTATAGGCATTGCAATTCATCACTGTTAAGCTAAAGTTCTGCAAAGATCTGGGTACTTTGATGCAGAATGCAGGAATTGTCACTTTTAGTTTAGTTATTAGATTAGTGGTTGTTTGTGAATAGAGATAAACCTATTTATGTTGGCAGCACTTGACTCTTTTTTACAAAGACAATTTAGTTTTTGGAGAGGAGAAAAATTGAGTTTGGGCTCTCTGGGAAGCCCTAACAGAAGCCTGTATATAGCCCAGTTATCATTACCCATAGCCAAGTTATCATTACTCATAGACTCAGTACTGGAACCCCTCAGCCCAGTTATCATTACTCATAGACTCAGTACTGGAACCCCTCAGCCCAGTTATCATTACTCATAGACTCAGTACTGGAACCCCTTGTATAAAGCCCAGTTATCATTACTCATAGACTCAGTACTGGAACCCCTTATATAGCCCAGTTATCATTACTCATAGACTCAGTACTGGAACCCCTTGTATATAGCCCAGTTATCATTACTCATAGACTCAGTACTGGAACCTCTTGTATAAAGCCCAGTTATCATTACTCATAGACTCAGTACTGGAACCCCTTATATAGCCCAGTTATCATTACTCATAGACTCAGTACTGGAACCCCTTATATAGCCCAGTTATCATTACTCATAGACTCAGTACTGGAACCCCTTGTATAAAGCCCAGTTATCATTACTCATAGACTCAGTACTGGAACCCCTTATATAGCCCAGTTATCATTACTCATACTCAGTACTGGAACCCCTTGTATATAGCTCAGTTATCATTACTCATAGACTCAGTACTGGAACCCCTTGTATAGCCCGGTTATCATTACTCATAGACTCAGTACTGGAACCCCTTGTATATAGCCCAGTTATCATTACTCATAGACTCAGTACTGGAACCCCTTGTATAGCCCAGTTATCATTACTCATAGACTCAGTACTGGAACCCCTTATATAGCCCAGTTATCATTACTCATAGACTCAGTACTGGAACCCCTTATATAGCCCAGTTATCATTACTCATAGACTCAGTACTGGAACCCCTTGTATAAAGCCCAGTTATCATTACTCATAGACTCAGTACTGGAACCCCTTGTATAGCCCAGTTATCATTACTCATAGACTCAGTACTGGAACCCCTTGTATAAAGCCCAGTTATCATTACTCATAGACTCAGTACTGGAACCCCTTGTATAGCCCAGTTATCATTACTCATAGACTCAGTACTGGAACCCCTTGTATAAAGCCCAGTTATCATTACTCATAGACTCAGTACTGGAACCCCTTATATAGCCCAGTTATCATTACTCATAGACTCAGTACTGGAACCCCTTGTATATAGCCCAGTTATCATTACTCATAGACTCAGTACTGGAACCCCTTGTATAAAGCCCAGTTATCATTACTCATAGACTCAGTACTGGAACCCCTTGTATAGCCCAGTTATCATTACTCATAGACTCAGTACTGGAACCCCTTGTATAGCCCAGTTATCATTACTCATTGTTTATCTATTAATACTTGTATTATTACGTGTTTTACTTTTCTATTATTTCTCTAAATCATTCTTGTTAGCATTGTAGCTAGCTACTGTATCAGGTTAACACTGTGAACTTCCTTAGCATCGTCGCTAACTGTCACAGCTCTACAACACGGTCCTACATGTACCTCAGCGCTAAGTCGCTAACACTCGGCTACAGTCCTCTTTAAGGGATTCCTAATGACACACTCTAGCCATCCCTCTTAATCCATTCTGACTGGTAGGTGCACTCATGTGGAAGATACAATGGTCTTGTCGCCAGAGACTCTGTGATAGTTGTATTTCCCCTCTAAGAGTAATGTGTAATTACTGGGTTATGTGGCTCTGTCTCTGTTAACCTGGTCTGCCCCTGGCCTTGGAGACGGTCGTCTATATTCTATCTCATATTTCTGAGAGAGAAGGGACTCAAAGTTAAGGTTGGTTGTGAGAGCACAGAGGGCTATACGTATGTGTGGGAGTGGAGTGTGTGTGACTGGGACTATGTTAGGTGATATGTTTGTTAGTCAGATATAACCTTCAACCGTTGTTCAGCCAATTGGAACAGGTCTGATGTGAGGCTGGGTGCTGCTGGCGTCTTGTCTTGCTGTTGAGACTGGAGAGATTGCTGCTTTTGTGGAGCGGGTTTGAATACACACATTCATACACACTCACTGACGCATGGCAGCACACAAAGTCTCTATCGCTTACACACACACACACACACACGCGCACGCACGCACACACGCACGCACGCACGCACGCACGCACACACTCCTGTGTTCAAGCAGGTTTTTAAAAGACCAAAGAGTTTAATCTGCTTCGTGTTTTTATTTTTGCCATGGAAAAAGATATTGCGATACCAGTATCGTCACAGCATGCTAATGTTGGTAGACCCAGTGTATCGCAGTATTTCTACACTAGGCACTTTAATCTTGTTAAACCCAATGAGGTATATAAACCCTGGATTGCTGATGCTATATATTGGCCATTGAGAGGCTTTAAAGTCTCCTGTCAGCCATTTTGGCACATTCTCCTAGTAGGAGAAGTTCTCCATAGGAATGAATGGAATTCTACAGTCGTTCAACTAAATGTTTCAAGGACAAAATGACGTGTATTTAAGTATTTTTTGTTGTAGTGGAGACGTCAGTAAAAATCCCAAAATTATACTTGATGGAAAAATGTTAATATATTTGTTCATGTTATTTAGCTAACATAATATAACATTTATAAAACTAATCACAATGTCATAAAAGTATGCATTAGGCTGTCTGCAATAGAATACATTTGGCAAAAACAAATGTAGATAATGTTAATACATGCATTTCAATAATTTTATGAAATCATTTTCACAATGAGTGCCAAGAGGGAGGCGTGGCTTCAATACAGCGCCCCCTGTCAGTCATCTAGTGTACATAAATCATTGGTTAAACCGAACATGATTCACTTTGCATGACTGCACTTTTGAGGAATTGACACATGCACAGACACCTCACTGCACACGTTCAACAACCCTTTCTGAAAATCTGAGATGGAACCTTTCAACCGTTCGAGGACAGACAGGGATTCACTCAACCAATCACATTAGCCACCGCTGAGTCCGACACTTGTGAATTCATCATAATTAACCAATCACACTCAACATGGCAGTTGTTTTAGAAACAGCCCAGTAATCAATACGATACCTTCAACTCACCAACTTCTTTTTCCCATGACCATATCCAGGCACAACTGAATGCTTCCCTTAATGAACCCAGTACAGTCTGTCCAACTACTCCACAATTCCATCACTAAATTAGATTTGGCGTTAATAGGTCCACTTAAGCTTCCATTCAATACCACCTGTAATTTAAATCAGGGCCATTTGTTCTGTATTGATCAGTGGATGTCAACCGGACCCAAATTGAACCAGGCGGTTTCAGTCGCGATCCAATATTCACTTTGCGATTTTTTGTTGTTTCCAAAATGGAAACTAGAAAACTATTTTTTTCATTCTCTATTAATAGTGAATATGGCAGTTATATAATGAGGGATTAACAGTCCGACCTTTTTCATTGGCAATAATGACATTTTGCTCATGTTCTTGATGAAGAATGTTAAGGTCACTGATTTGAGACCACTAAATCAGACTGAACCGCTAAATAGTGCTGCTGATAACTGTGATTGAAGAAAAATAGTTCAGATTTTAAATGATTTAAAAATCTATGTTCATTATCATTTTCAGCCTGGAGTATTTTTTATTTAAAAAATGGTACTCAGACACCAATGAGCCATTAGAAAACGTTGGGTCGCGACCCACCAGTTGAACATCGCTGTTCTAGATTATACTCAAGCCTCTCTGTTCTATTATATACTCAAGCCTCTCTGTTCTAGATTATACTCAAGCCTCTCTGTTCTAGATTATACTCAAGCCTCTCTGTTCTAGATTATACTCAAGCCTCTCTGTTCTAGATTATACTCAAGCCTCTCTGTTCTAGATTATACTCAAGCCTCTCTGTTCTATATTATACTCAAGCCTCTCTGTTCTAGATTATACTCAAGCCTCTCTGTTCTAGATTATACTCAAGCCTCTCTGTTCTAGATTATACTCAAGCCTCTCTGTTCTAGATTATACTCAAGCCTCTCTGTTCTATATTATACTCAAGCCTCTCTGTTCTAGATTATACTCAAGCCTCTCTGTTCTAGATTATACTCAAGCCTCTCTGTTCTAGATTATACTCAAGCGTCTCTGTTCTATATTATACTCAAACCTCTCTGTTCTAGATTCTACTCAAGCCTCTCTGTTCTAGATTATACTCAAGCCTCTCTGTTCTATATTATACTCAAGCCTCTTTGTTCTAGATTATACTCAAGCGTCTCTGTTCTAGATTATACTCAAGCCTCTCTGTTCTAGATTATACTCAAGCCTCTCTGTTCTATATTATACTCAAGCCTCTCTGTTCTAGATTATACTCAAGCCTCTCTGTTCTAGATTATACTCAAGCCTCTCTGTTCTAGATTATACTCAAGCCTCTCTGTTCTATATTATACTCAAGCCTCTCTGTTCTAGATTATACTCAAGACTCTGTGTTCTATATTATACTCAAGCCTTTCTGTTCTAGATTATACTGAAGCCTCTCTGTTCTAGATTATGCTGAAGCCTTTCTGTTCTAGATTATACTCAAGCCTCTCTATTCTAGATTATGCTGAAGCCTCTCTGTTCTAGATTATACTCAAGCCTCTCTATCCTAGATTATACTCAAGCCTTGCTGTTCTAGATTATCCTGAAGCCTCTCTGTTCTAGATTATGGTCAAGCCACTCTGTTCTAGATTATACTCAAGCCTCTCTGCTCTAGATTATACTCAAGCCTCTCTGTTCTAGATTATGCTGAAGCCTCTCTGTTCTAGATCATATTCAAGCCTCTCTGTTCTAGATTATACTCAAACCTTGCTGTTCTAGATTATACTGAAGCCTCTCTGTTCTAGATTATACTCAAGCCTCTCTGTTCTTTAGTATGATGAAGCCTCTCTGTTCTAGTTTATACTGAAGCCTCTCTGTTCTAGATTATGATGAAACCTCTCTGTTCTAGATTATACTCAAGCCTCTTTGTTCTAGATTATACCGAAGCCTCTCTGTTCTAGATTATACTGAAGCCTCTCTGTTCTAGATTATGCTGAAGCCTTTCTGTTCTTGATTATACTAAAACCTATTTGTTCTAGATTATGCTGAAGCCTCTCTGTTCTAGATTATGCTGACGCCTCTCTGTTCTAGATTATACTGAAGCCTCTCTGTTCTAGATTATGCTGAAGCCTCTCTGTTCTAGATTATGCTGAAGCCTCTCTGTTCTAGATTATGCTGAAGCCTCTCTGTTCTAGATTATGCTGAAGCCTCTCTGTTCTAGATTATGCTGAAGCCTCTCTGTTCTAGATTATGCTGAAGCCTCTCTGTTCTAGATTATGCTCAGACCTGCTCAAGTCATCTGACACACACTTCTCTGTGCGGAGCGTTGTGGGTACATGTTCTTGTCTTTGACATATTTGTTTTGATTCATTTTCATGTGGATTCAACTCCACATGGATCATCCTTGTATAGTACATTCATTGTGGAACCTGATAAAGTATGCAAATATGCAGCCAGGTCGATGTGTACATGTGTGTAAAATACATATTCCTTCTGTTGGTGTGTGTGTGTGTGTACATGTGTGTAAAATACACTTCCTGATTTGGTGTGTGTGTGTGTGTGTTGGAATTGGATTACTGCTATTGTGTGTATGCATTTGCTGATGTGTGTTTTCTCTTGTGTGTGTGTGTGTGTGTGTGTGTGTGTGTGTGTGTGTGTGTGTGTGTGTGTGTGTGTGTGTGTGTGTGTGTGTGTGTGTGTGTGAGGGATATTGGGAGCGTGTTGCCCCGGACGTGGGTCTGTCTCTAATGTGTGTGTAAAGTCCCTGGAAGGGTCAGATTAGAAGATTAGAGAGGAGGGCTCCCCCAGGGAGACAGGAGAGAGCCTGGCTTGGCCCCAGGTACACTCCTCTTTAACACCACTCTCCTCTCCTCTCCTCTCCCCTCCCCTCCCCTCTCCTCTCCTCTCCTCTCCTCTCCTCTCCTCTCCTCTCCTCTCCTCTCCTCTCCTCTCCTCTCCTCTCCTCTCCTCTCCCCTCCCCTCCCCTCCTCTCCTCTCCTCTCCTCTCCTCTCCTCTCCTCTCCTCTCCTCTCCTCTCCTCGCCTCTTCTCGCCTCTTCTCTTTCTCTCTCGCTCTCCATTTCTCTTCTCTCTTGCTCTCCATTTCTCTGGCTCTAATATCTCTCCCCTCTCTCTTCCTCTGTAGAGATTTTTTTTTGTTTACAAGCAAACGTCATGTTCGTGCACATCCTCGTACCAAAAAACTCTGTAACAGGATAGGGAACACTGATGTTGAGATCTTGACAAAGTCAACAGTGAGTGATGACCATGAAAACACTCAAGCTATGTTTCATAAGCATGTTACTCTTCTGGCTCTGTTTGTGATATTTGACCTTGCCTCTCTGGCTTGCTAACCAGCTGCATCGGAAGGTTTAAGGATTCTGTTTACACTCCAATGTAAACAAACCCTTTTCTGGTGTGAAACCTGCACGCAACTTTTCATGTTGCAGTCAGAAATGGGTCTACAACCCCCCCCTCTCTCCTTCAGTCCCACTCTCTCTCATTCAGTCCCACTCCTATTCTCTCTCGTTCAATCCCACTCCTACTCTCTCTCATTCAGTCCCACTCCTACTCTCTCTCATTCAGTACCACTCCTACTCTCTCTCATTCAGTCCTACTCCTACTCTCTCTCATTCAGTCGCACTCCTACTCTCTCTCATTCAGTCCCACTCCTACTCTCTCTCCTTCAGTGCCACTCCTACTCTCTCTCATTCAGTCCCGCTCCTACTCTCTCTACTTCAGTCCCACTCCTACTCTCTTTCCTTCAGTCCTACTCCTACTCTCTCTCATTCAGTCCCACTCCTACTCTCTCTCATTCAGTCCCACTCTCTCTCATTCAGTCCCACTTTTACTCTCACTCATTTAGTCTCAGTCTCTCTCCTTCAGTCCCACTCCTACTCTCTCTCCTTCAGTCCTACCTCTACTCTCTCTCATTCAGTCCCACTCCTACTCTCTCTCATTTAGTCCCACTCCTACTCTCTCTCATTCAGTCCTACTCCTACTCTCTCTCATTCAGTCCCACTCATACTCTCTCTCGTTCAGTCCCACTCTCTCTCATTCAGTCCCACTCCTACTCTCTCGTCTTCGATCCCACTCCTACTCTCTCTCATTCAGTCCCACTCCTACTCTCTCTCATTCAGTCCCACTCCTACTCTCTCGTCTTCGGTCCCACTCCTACTCTCTCTTATTCAGTCCCACTCCTACTCTCTCTCATTCAGTCCCACTCATACTCTCTCTCATTCAGTCCCACTCCTACTCCCTCTCATTCAGTCCCACTCCTACACTCTCTCATTCAGTCCCACTCCTACTCTCTCTCCTTCAGTCCCACTCTTACTCTCTCTCCTTCAGTCCCACTCCTACTCTCTCTCCTTCAGTCCCACTCCTACTCTCTCTCATTCAGTCCCACTCTCTCATTCAGTCCCACTCCAACTCTCTCTCATTCAGTCCCACTCCAACTCTCTCTCATTCAGTCCTACTCCTACTTTCTCTCATTCAGTCCCACTCCTACTCTCTCTCATTCAGTCCCACTCCTACTCTCTCTTCTTCAGTCCCACTCCTATTCTCTCTCGTTCAATCCCACTCCTACTCTCTCTCATTCAGTCCCACTCCTACTCTCTCTCATTCAGTACCACTCCTACTCTCTCTCATTCAGTCCTACTCCTACTCTCTCTCATTCAGTCCCACTCCTACTCTCTCTCCTTCAGTCCCACTCCTACTCTCTCTCCTTCAGTCCCACTCCTACTCTCTCTCATTCAGTCCCACTCTCTCATTCAGTCCCACTCCAACTCTCTCTCATTCAGTCCCACTCCAACTCTCTCATTCAGTCCTACTCCTACTTTCTCTCATTCAGTCCCACTCCTACTCTCTCTCATTCAGTCCCACTCCTACTCTCTCTTCTTCAGTCCCACTCCTACTCTCTCTCATTCAGTCCCACTCCTACTCTCTCTCCTTCAGTCCTACTCTCTCTCCTTCAGTCCCACTCCTACTTTCTCTCATTCAGTCCCACTCCTACTCTCTCTCATTCAGTCCCACTCCTACTCTCTCTCATTCCGTCCCACTCCTACTCTCTCGCATTCAGTCCCACTCCTACTCTCTCTCCTTAAGTCCCACTCCTACTCTCTCTCCTTCAGTCCCACTCCTACCCTCTCTCCTTCAGTCCCACTCTCTCTCATTCAGTCCCACTCCTATTCTCTCTCGTTCAATCCCACTCCTACTCTCTCTCATTCAGTCCCACTCCTACTCTCTCTCATTCAGTACCACTCCTACTCTCTCTCATTCAGTCCTACTCCTACTCTCTCTCATTCAGTCGCACTCCTACTCTCTCTCATTCAGTCCCACTCCTACTCTCTCTCCTTCAGTGCCACTCCTACTCTCTCTCATTCAGTCCCGCTCCTACTCTCTCTACTTCAGTCCCACTCCTACTCTCTTTCCTTCAGTCCTACTCCTACTCTCTCTCATTCAGTCCCACTCCTACTCTCTCTCATTCAGTCCCACTCTCTCTCATTCAGTCCCACTTTTACTCTCACTCATTTAGTCTCAGTCTCTCTCCTTCAGTCCCACTCCTACTCTCTCTCCTTCAGTCCTACCTCTACTCTCTCTCATTCAGTCCCACTCCTACTCTCTCTCATTTAGTCCCACTCCTACTCTCTCTCATTCAGTCCTACTCCTACTCTCTCTCATTCAGTCCCACTCATACTCTCTCTCGTTCAGTCCCACTCTCTCTCATTCAGTCCCACTCCTACTCTCTCGTCTTCGATCCCACTCCTACTCTCTCTCATTCAGTCCCACTCCTACTCTCTCTCATTCAGTACCACTCCTACTCTCTCTCATTCAGTCCCACTCCTACTCTCTCTCCTTCAGTCCCACTCCTACTCTCTCTCATTCAGTCCCGCTCCTACTCTCTCTACTTCAGTCCCACTCCTACTCTCTTTCCTTCAGTCCTACTCCTACTCTCTTTCCTTCAGTCCTACTCCTACTCTCTCTCATTCAGTCCTACTCCTACTTTCTCTCATTCAGTCCCACTCCTACTCTCTCTCATTCAGTCCCACTCCTACTCTCTCTTCTTCAGTCCCACTCCTACTCTCTCTCATTCAGTCCCACTCCTACTCTCTCTCCTTCAGTCCTACTCTCTCTCCTTCAGTCCCACTCCTACTTTCTCTCATTCAGTCCCACTCCTACTCTCTCTCATTCAGTCCCACTCCTACTCTCTCTCATTCCGTCCCACTCCTACTCTCTCGCATTCAGTCCCACTCCTACTCTCTCCTTAAGTCCCACTCCTACTCTCTCTCCTTCAGTCCCACTCTTACTCTCTCTCCTTCAGTCCCACTCCTACTCTCTCTCATTCAGTCCCACTCCTACTCTCTCTCATTCAGTCCTACTCCTACTCTCTCTCATTCAGTCCTACTCCTACTCTCTCTCATTCAGTCCCACTCTCTCTCATTCAGTCCCACTCCAACTCTCTCTCATTCAGTCCCACTCCTACTCTCTCTCCTTCAGTCCTACTCTCTCTCCTTCAGTCCCACTCCTACTTTCTCTCATTCAGTCCCACTCCTACTCTCTCTCATTCAGTCCCACTCCTACTCTCTCTCATTCAGTACCACTCCTACTCTCTCTCATTCAGTCCCACTCTCTCATTCAGTCCCACTCCAACTCTCTCTCATTCAGTCCCACTCCTACTCTCTCTCATTCAGTCCTACTCCTACTTTCTCTCATTCAGTCCCACTCCTACTATCTCTCATTCAGTCCCACTCCTACTCTCTCTCCTTCAGTCCTACTCTCTCTCCTTCAGTCCCACTCCTACTTTCTCTCATTCAGTCCCACTCCTACTATCTCTCATTCAGTCCCACTCCTACTCTCTCTCCTTCAGTCCTACTCTCTCTCCTTCAGTCCCACTCCTACTTTCTCTCGTTCAATCCCACTCCTACCCTCTCTCCTTCAGTCCCACTCTCTCTCATTCAGTCCCACTCCTATTCTCTCTCGTTCAATCCCACTCCTACTCTCTCTCATTCAGTCCCACTCCTACTCTCTCTCATTCAGTACCACTCCTACTCTCTCTCATTCAGTCCTACTCCTACTCTCTCTCATTCAGTCGCACTCCTACTCTCTCTCATTCAGTCCCACTCCTACTCTCTCTCCTTCAGTGCCACTCCTACTCTCTCTCATTCAGTCCCGCTCCTACTCTCTCTACTTCAGTCCCACTCCTACTCTCTTTCCTTCAGTCCTACTCCTACTCTCTCTCATTCAGTCCCACTCCTACTCTCTCTCATTCAGTCCCACTCTCTCTCATTCAGTCCCACTTTTACTCTCACTCATTTAGTCTCAGTCTCTCTCCTTCAGTCCCACTCCTACTCTCTCTCCTTCAGTCCTACCTCTACTCTCTCTCATTCAGTCCCACTCCTACTCTCTCTCATTTAGTCCCACTCCTACTCTCTCTCATTCAGTCCTACTCCTACTCTCTCTCATTCAGTCCCACTCATACTCTCTCTCGTTCAGTCCCACTCTCTCTCATTCAGTCCCACTCCTACTCTCTCGTCTTCGATCCCACTCCTACTCTCTCTCATTCAGTCCCACTCCTACTCTCTCTCATTCAGTACCACTCCTACTCTCTCTCATTCAGTCCTACTCCTACTCTCTCTCATTCAGTCGCACTCCTACTCTCTCTCATTCAGTCCCACTCCTACTCTCTCTCCTTCAGTCCCACTCCTACTCTCTCTCATTCAGTCCCGCTCCTACTCTCTCTACTTCAGTCCCACTCCTACTCTCTTTCCTTCAGTCCTACTCCTACTCTCTTTCCTTCAGTCCTACTCCTACTCTCTCTCATTCAGTCCTACTCCTACTTTCTCTCATTCAGTCCCACTCCTACTCTCTCTCATTCAGTCCCACTCCTACTCTCTCTTCTTCAGTCCCACTCCTACTCTCTCTCATTCAGTCCCACTCGTACTCTCTCTCCTTCAGTCCTACTCTCTCTCCTTCAGTCCCACTCCTACTTTCTCTCATTCAGTCCCACTCCTACTCTCTCTCATTCAGTCCCACTCCTACTCTCTCTCATTCCGTCCCACTCCTACTCTCTCGCATTCAGTCCCACTCCTACTCTCTCCTTAAGTCCCACTCCTACTCTCTCTCCTTCAGTCCCACTCTTACTCTCTCTCCTTCAGTCCCACTCCTACTCTCTCTCATTCAGTCCCACTCCTACTCTCTCTCATTCAGTCCTACTCCTACTCTCTCTCATTCAGTCCTACTCCTACTCTCTCTCATTCAGTCCCACTCTCTCTCATTCAGTCCCACTCCAACTCTCTCTCATTCAGTCCCACTCCTACTCTCTCTCCTTCAGTCCTACTCTCTCTCCTTCAGTCCCACTCCTACTTTCTCTCATTCAGTCCCACTCCTACTCTCTCTCATTCAGTCCCACTCCTACTCTCTCTCATTCAGTACCACTCCTACTCTCTCTCATTCAGTCCCACTCTCTCATTCAGTCCCACTCCAACTCTCTCTCATTCAGTCCCACTCCTACTCTCTCTCATTCAGTCCTACTCCTACTTTCTCTCATTCAGTCCCACTCCTACTATCTCTCATTCAGTCCCACTCCTACTCTCTCTCCTTCAGTCCTACTCTCTCTCCTTCAGTCCCACTCCTACTTTCTCTCATTCAGTCCCACTCCTACTATCTCTCATTCAGTCCCACTCCTACTCTCTCTCCTTCAGTCCTACTCTCTCTCCTTCAGTCCCACTCCTACTTTCTCTCGTTCAATCCCACTCCTACTCTCTCTCATTCAGTCCCACTCCTACTCTCTCTCATTCAGTACCACTCCTACTCTCTCTCATTCAGTCCTACTCCTACTCTCTCTCATTCAGTCGCACTCCTACTCTCTCTCATTCAGTCCCACTCCTACTCTCTCTCCTTCAGTCCCACTCCTACTCTCTCTCATTCAGTCCCACTCCTACTCTCTCTACTCCAGTCCCACTCCTACTCTCTTTCCTTCAGTCCTACTCCTACTCTCTCTCATTCAGTCCCACTCCTACTCTCTCTCATTCAGTCCCACTCTCTCTCATTCAGTCCCACTTTTACTCTCACTCATTTAGTCTCAGTCTCTCTCCTTCAGTCCCACTCCTACTCTCTCTCCTTCAGTCCTACCTCTACTCTCTCTCATTCAGTCCCACTCCTACTCTCTCTCATTTAGTCCCACTCCTACTCTCTCTCATTCAGTCCTACTCCTACTCTCTCTCATTCAGTCCCACTCATACTCTCTCTCGTTCAGTCCCACTCTCTCTCATTCAGTCCCACTCATACTCTCTTGTCTTCGATCCCACTCCTACTCTCTCTCATTCAGTCCCACTCCTACTCTCTCTCATTCAGTCCCACTCCTACTCTCTCGTCTTCGGTCCCACTCCTACTCTCTCTTATTCAGTCCCACTCCTACTCTCTCTCATTCAGTCCCACTCATACTCTCTCTCATTCAGTCCCACTCCTACTCCCTCTCATTCAGTCCCACTCCTACACTCTCTCATTCAGTCCCACTCCTACTCTCTCTCCTTCAGTCCCACTCCTACTCTCTCTCCTTCAGTCCCACTCCTACTCTCTCTCCTTCAGTCCCACTCCTACTCTCTCTCATTCAGTCCCACTCTCTCATTCAGTCCCACTCCAACTCTCTCTCATTCAGTCCCACTCCTACTCTCTCTCATTCAGTCCTACTCCTACTTTCTCTACTTCAGTCCCACTCCTACTCTCTCTCATTCAGTCCCACTCCTACTCTCTCTTCTTCAGTCCCACTCCTACTCTCTCTCATTCAGTCCCACTCCTACTCTCTCTCCTTCAGTCCTACTCTCTCTCCTTCAGTCCCACTCCTACTTTCTCTCATTCAGTCCCACTCCTACTCTCTCTCATTCAGTCCCACTCCTACTCTCTCTCATTCCGTCCCACTCCTACTCTCTCGCATTCAGTCCCACTCCTACTCTCTCTCCTTCAGTCCCACTCCTACTCTCTCTCCTTCAGTCCCACTCCTACTCTCTCTCCTTCAGTCCCACTCCTACTCTCTCTCATTCAGTCCCACTCCTACTCTCTCTCATTCAGTCCTACTCCTACTCTCTCTCATTCAGTCCTACTCCTACTCTCTCTCATTCAGTCCCACTCTCTCTCATTCAGTCCCACTCCAACTCTCTCTCATTCAGTCCCACTCCTACTCTCTCTCCTTCAGTCCTACTCTCTCTCCTTCAGTCCCACTCCTACTTTCTCTCATTCAGTCCCACTCCTACTCTCTCTCATTCAGTCCCACTCCTACTCTCTCTCATTCAGTACCACTCCTACTCTCTCTCATTCAGTCCCACTCTCTCATTCAGTCCCACTCCTACTCTCTCTCATTCAGTCCTACTCCTACTTTCTCTCATTCAGTCCCACTCCTACTATCTCTCATTCAGTCCCACTCCTACTCTCTCTCCTTCAGTCCTACTCTCTCTCAGTCCCACTCCTACTTTCTCTCATTCAGTCCCACTCCTACTCTCTCTCATTCAGTCCCACTCCTACTCTCTCTCATTCCGTCCCACTCCTACTCTCTCGCATTCAGTCTCACTCCTACTCTCTCTCCTTCAGTCCCACTCCTACTCTCTCTCCTTCAGTCCCACTCCTACTCTCTCTCCTTCAGTCCCACTCCTACTCTCTCTCATTCAGTCCCACTCCTACTCTCTCTCATTCAGTCCTACTCCTACTCTCTCTCATTCAGTCCTACTCCTACTCTCTCTCATTCAGTCCCACTCTCTCTCATTCAGTCCTACTCCTACTCTCTCTCATTCAGTCCCACTCTCTCTCATTCAGTCCCACTCCAACTCTCTCTCATTCAGTCCCACTCCTACTCTCTCTCATTCAGTCCTACTCCTACTTTCTCTCATTCAGTCCCCCTCCTACTCTCTCTCATTCAGTCCCACTCCTACTCTCTCTCCTTCAGTCCTACTCTCTCTCCTTCAGTCCCACTCCTACTTTCTCTCATTCAGTCCCACTCCTACTCTCTGTCATTCAGTCCCACTCCTACTCTCTCTCCTTCAGTCCCACTCCTACTTTCTCTCATTCAGTCCCACTCCTACTCTCTATCATGCAGTCCCACTCCTACTCTCACTCCTTCAGTCCCACTCCTACTCTCTCTCCTTCAGTCCTACTCTCTCTCCTTCAGTCCCACTCCTACTTTCTCTCATTCAGTCCCACTCCTACTCTCTCTCATTCAGTCCCACTCCTACTCTCTCTCATTCAGTCCCACTCCTACTCTCTCTCCTTCAGTCCCACTCCTACTTTCTCTCATTAAATCCCACTCCTACTCTCTCTCATTCAGTTCCACTCCTGCTCTCTTTCCTTCAGTCCCACTCCCATTCTCTCTCATTCAGTCCCACTCCCATTCTCTCTCATTCAGTCCCACTCCTACTCTCTGTCATTCAGTCCCACTCTCTCTCATTCAGTCCAACTCTCTCTCCTTCAGTCCCACTCTCTCTCCTTCAGTCCCACTCTCTCTCCTTCAGTCTCCCCCCCTCAGTTTCTGCACTGAATACCTCATAATAACCTTGGCTATCTCCCCTCTACCTTCTTTGGAACCAA
>NC_048585.1:54808419-54835919 GCF_013265735.2 Oncorhynchus mykiss | reverse complement strand
CCCCCCCCCCCCGTTTCCCTCTCTTTCTCGTTCCTTCCTTCGTTCTCCTTTGTTCTTCCTTTCAATCTGAGCTTCTGTGTGGGTCTCCTATGTGGTAACAAAGAGCAGATCTTGATAAATAATCCATCTCATTTAAGGCTTGCCCAACCTTTCCCTCCCCTTCAACACTCTGTGTGCCATGTTTATGGATGAGCCTAGGCCTCAGGGACGGGCACCACCGCACAGACTCAGGAAAACGCCCAGCTTGCACATTTGGTTCCTTGGAAGTTTTGGGAACGTACGTGTTTGGTTTCCCATTGGCTCTGGGAACAAAGCCATACGTTTCCTGACTGGAATTTTTTTTTTTTTTTAATGTTTTGAGAATGGAAGTAGGAAAGTTTATTTTTAGGTTGCAGGGAGGTTCTGAGAACGTTTTATTATGGTTCCCTGAACATTTTCCTGGGAGGTTTTATTAATGTTCTGGGAATGGAAATTATAGGTTATTTGAAGTTAATTAAATAACATTCTGAGAACATATTTCAATAAGACTTTTAAAAACACTGCTCACTTAACTGTTTTGAACTCCAAGTACAAATCTAAATGAATTTGCTTAGGAATTAATTATGCAAACACATTTAGTTTTATTGTGGCACGGCATCAGTGAGATTCAAACCTATGATCTTCTGTTGCCTATCCATGGAATTAGTCCACTGTGCCACCAGGATGGAGCTAACATGCCTTGTTTTTTTTTACTCACACAAAGCTGTTCATTTTAGTCTATTCAAACAGACTCCATTTCAAAGGAAACAGTCATTAACATTACGTGATGCCAGTTAGAGGGCGTGGCTAACACACCTGAACACACTTAACTGAACACACTTAACAAGATCAAAGATAGACAGAGTTTTGTTCATGCTGAGAACAGATTGTATATGCTTCTAAATAACATTCTCGGAACGTTGCTAAAGTTTTTTTTGTGATTTCTTAGGAAAGTTTTCTTTATTGCAACAATTTGAGAACATGACTTTAAATAGAATCATGCAGGAAACGTTATGCTGAAGTACTGAAATTCCCATGGAAGAAAGTTGTTTCTTAAAGCCTATGTTACAATGTGAGAACATGACTTTGAATAGAATCATTAGGAAACCTGCAGGAAACGTTATGCTGAAGTACTGAAATTCCCATGGAAGAAAGTTGTTTCTTAAAGCCTGTGTTACAATGTGAGAACATGACTTTAAATAGAACCATGAGGCTAACTTGTAGGAAACGTTATTCCCACAAAAAGCTATTTGAGAACATTCCAATGTCAAACCAGTTGGAGAAAATTCCTAGAGCATTACCAAAATTGAATTTAAATGTAACCATGTTTGAACTTTTAGGAAACTTTCTGTTAAAGTAATGAAATACCAAGAAGATAATGTTTTTTTTTTGTCAAGATCCTTAAATGTCCTGAGAATGTTCCAAAGCCAAGCAACTATCCTGCACCATTCCCATACATTTGTGGGAAGGTTGTTTGCTAAATAACCATAGGACAACCAAGGCTCTCACCAAGCTCTAAGAAACATATGGTTCTCAGAACGTTATGTGCTAGCTGGGATCCCTCTGCCATCTGCACCAGCTGACATTTCCCATCTTCCAATCTTCCACCGCTCCAAGCCGTCACACAAGAATGAAGGGTAGAGGGAGATGGAGAGAATTGGGGAGAGAGAGAGAGAGAGAGAGAGAGAGAGAGAGAGAGAGAGAGAGAGAGAGAGAGAGAGAGAGAGAGAGAGAGAGAGGGAGCGCATCTGGTGTCCACCTCCTGCTCTGTATGCTTGAAGTAGTCTTAATGTCATGTCTCCGTGTGGTGTTTACAATATAATATATACCCAGGTGTACACAATGACATCTGCTGGAAAGAGTTGAATCCTTTGTGTGTGAGTGTGCAGAATATCAACCTCCCTTTTGCTTGAATTAGCTCTTGTCACATGGGCAGTCTCAAATGAGTAAATATATAATAATAATAATAATAATAATATAGGACATTTAGCAGACTCTTTTATCCAAAGCGACTCGCGGTCGCGTGTGCATAAATGTTTTACGTACAGGTGGTCCTGGGAGTCAAACCCACTACCCTGGTGTTAAAAAAGCGAAATGTGTAATCAACTGAGCTACGGAGTTCACAAGCACAATATCTGATCTGTTTACGAAGTCTCTGACAGACCCAATCATACACCCCTGCAGTGTCACTGCACAGAGACAGGGCACACTCTGTTCTCACTGTAGTCTAGACAGCTAGTGTACACTTTGCCTTACTTAAAGAGATTCTCCGGTACTTTTGTGTACTTTTTAGCCAGTACTTCTGAAAGTAGCACTCACGAGCCAAATGTGGTCTCTGAAAACTGCGTACTACTACCATGTCATTGCTGGCTGGCTGGCTGGCTGGCTGTCTCTCTTTCTCTCTCTCTCTCTCTCTCTCTCTCTCTCTTTCTCTCTCTCTCTCCCTCTGTCTCTCTCTCTCTCTGTCTCTCTCTCTCTCTGTCTCTCTCTCTCTCTCTCTGTCCCTCTCTCTGTCTCACTCTCTCTCTCTCTCTGTCTCTCTCTCTCTGTCTCTCTCTCTGTCTCTTTCTCTCTCTGTCTCTTTCTCTCTCTGTCTCTCTGTCTCTCTCTCTCTCTCTTTCTCTCTCTTTCTCTACTATGTGTGGATCTGGCTAGCTGTCAGTCAAATGGCGAGGGGCTGAAGCTTATTGGCTGGAACCTCAAATTGCTAGGGGGCTGGCCCATGTGGGGGAAAATGTAGGGAAAATGGCGCCACAACGCTTCCAGTAAAAAAGTTGCTTTCAAACTAGGAATTTCGGGGCTAATAGAGGTTAGACAGTACTTCTGCTCATAGATTATGCATGTATGAAATACACATTGACACATCCAGCCCAAAAGTGGGACCAGTATGAATTCAAATGTATGTACTCACCAAGTCGCTCTGGATAAATGACTCAAATGTGAATGTCTTTAAAAGGAACATAGATGGGTTTCCTAGCCAACATGAACCTGGACTCTCTCTCTCTCTCTTTCAGTTCTGGATGTCATGCATTTTCACAACTTTCCTTTTGACATCAATGTCTTTGGCTCTGCTTTTAACGTTTACAAGACGTCTCATTGCTTTAGTTTATTGGTGCACCGTCTTGCTAGATTTATGGGTTTGAGTGAGGAACAGGTATTTTTCCGTGTTTCACTCCCTCACAACTTTTTCAGTCTACTTATGTTATTGACGCCACAGTGGAGCTTTGTGTCAGTGGGAGTTTGAGGTCTTCTGCAGATGAAGTGGCGTTTGGTGGAGTTCTGTTGGAGGTGCTGTAGCAGAGAGAGAGAGAGAGACAGAGAGAGCGAGAGAGACAGAGAGAGAGAGAGAGAGACACAGAGAGAGAGAGAGACAGAGAGAGGGACAGAGAAAGAGACAGAGAGAGAGTGAGAGAGAGAGAGGCAGAGAGAGACAGAGAGAGAGACAGAGAGAGAGAGAGAGAGAGAGAGAGACACAGAGAGAGAGAGAGAGAGACAGAGAGAGACAGAGAGAAAGAGAGAGAGACAGAGAGAGAGAGACAGAGAGAGAGAGACAGAGAGAGAGAGAGAGAGAGACAGAGAGAGAGAGACAGAGAGAGAGACAGATAGAGAGAGAGAGAGACAGAGAGGAGGTAACGGAGGGAAAGAGGTAGAGTAAGAAGAAGTGTGCTTGACAGCAAACGAGAAGAGAAAGTTAGTCTTTGTGGTAGCGTGAGAGTTGAGAGTGTGTGTGGGGGGGGGGGGGGGACAAGAAATTGTGCATCTGAGGGGAGAGGTGGTTGGTGTTGAAATCCTTTGTTCATTGTTGAGGGAGCGTCGTGCTTCAGTTGACAGGTAATGGAGCAGCACAGCCAAAAGCATCAAACTCAATTAAGCGTACTAATGCTCACTTTAGCCTGGGAGAACAGTTTCATTCTAATGTATTTGCGTAGCCTCTCCCTCCGTTCTGTTCGGCTCACTTCTCTGTAGCGTTTGTAGTGCAGTGTAATGAAGACTACTATTGGTATATTGGATTGGATGATTAAATGAGTGATTTAGAATGGCATCAGGCTCAAATAATCTTTCTCTCTTATTTTCTCATTCATGGCTTTCGAGGTGCGTGAGAGGGAGAGAGGGAAAGGGGGAAAAAATAAGGTTTTAACTCTATGAAGCATAGTGAACAATATACGACACTAGGCATTTGGGAAGCAAACCATTTATGCATAGTATATTTCTGTTTCATTGTAAGAAAACAAATGAACTCCAAATACCATCGTTAAGCACTCAGACTCAGTCAGGCTGGGTTCATAACGACCCGACCTGGTCGACCCCAAAGGGATTGTACTAGCCTCTTGATTGGGTTTCAAAGTCAACCATTTTTAAAAACAACTCTATTAAAAAAAAAAACATATTCAAATTATCACGCATAATTAAGTGATAATGCCCGAGAAGCCAGTGTTTAGAGGATAGATTGGCACGTGTGTTGTTAGGCCCGAGACGAAGTCAATGGCTGGCAAACCGTGCCAACATATTCTGGGACATGAACACACATTTATCTGTGTCTTGGAATAGGCAGTGTGTTGTGTCTTGGTATAGGCAGTGTGTTGTGTCTTGGTATAGGCAGTGTGTGTGTTGTGTCTTGGTATAGGCAGTGTGTTGTGTCTTGGTATCGACAGTGTGTTGTGTCTTGGTATAGACAGTGTGTTGTGTCTTGGTATAGGCAGTGTGTGTGTTGTGTCTTGGTATAGGCAGTGTGTTGTGTCTTGGTATAGGCAGTGTGTGTGTCTTGGTATAGACAGTGTGTTGTGTCTTGGTATAGGCAGTGTGTGTGTGTTGTGTCTTGGTATAGGCAGTGTGTTGTGTCTTGGTATAGGCAGTGTGTTGTGTCTTGGTATAGACAGTGTGTTGTGTCTTGGTATAGGCAGTGTGTGTGTTGTGTCTTGGTATAGACAGTGTGTTGTGTCTTGGTATAGGCAGTGTGTGTGTTGTGTCTTGGTATAGGCAGTGTGTTGTGTCTTGGTATAGGCAGTGTGTGTGTTGTGTCTTGGTATAGGCAGTGTGTTGTGTCTTGGTATAGGCAGTGTATGTGTTGTGTCTTGGTATAGGCAGTGTGTGTGTTGTGTCTTGGTATAGACAGTGTGTTGTGTCTTGGTATAGGCAGTGTGTGTGTTGTGTCTTGGTATAGGCAGTGTGTTGTGTCTTGGTATAGGCAGTGTGTGTGTTGTGTCTGGTATAGGCAGTGTGTTGTGTCTTGGTATAGGCAGTGTGTTGTGTCTTGGTATAGACAGTGTGTTGTGTCTTGGTATAGGCAGTGTGTGTGTTGTGTCTTGGTATAGGCAGTGTGTTGTGTCTTGGTATAGGCAGTGTGTGTGTTGTGTCTGGTATAGGCAGTGTGTTGTGTCTTGGTATAGACAGTGTGTGTGTTGTGTCTGGTATAGGCAGTGTGTTGTGTCTTGGTATAGACAGTGTGTTGTGTCTTGGTATAGGCAGTGTGTTGTGTCTTGGTATAGGCAGTGTGTTGTGTCTTGGTATAGACAGTGTGTGTTGTGTCTTGGTATAGGCAGTGTGTTGTGTCTTGGTATAGGCAGTGTGTTGTGTCTTGGTATAGGCAGTGTGTTGTGTCTTGGTATAGGCAGTGTGGGGGTTGTGTCTTGGTATAGGCAGGGTGTGTGTTTTGTCTCGGAAAAGGCAGTGTGTTGTGTCTTGGTATAGGCAGTGTGTTGTGTCTTGGTATAGGCAGTGTGTGTGTTGTGTCTTGGTATAGGCAGGGTGTGTGTTTTGTCTTGGAAAAGGCAGTGTGTTGTGTCTTGGTATAGGCAGTGTGTTGTGTTGTGTCTTGTTATAGACAGTGTGTTGTGTCTTGGTATAGGCAGTGTGTTGTGTTGTGTCTTGGTATAGGTAGTGTGTTGTGTTGTGTCTTGGTATAGACAGTGTGTTGTGTCTTGGTATAGGCAGTGTGTTGTGTCTTGGTATAGACAGTGTGTTGTGTCTTGGTATAGACAGTGTGTGTGTTGTGTCTTGGTATAGGCAGTGTGTTGTGTCTTGGTATAGGCAGTGTGTTGTGTCTTGGTATCGACAGTGTGTTGTGTCTGGTATAGACAGTGTGTTGTGTCTTGGTATCGACAGTGTGTTGTGTCTTGGTATAGACAGTGTGTTGTGTCTTGGTATAGACAGCGTGTGTGTTGTGTCTTGGTATAGGCAGTGTGTTGTGTCTTGGTATAGACAGTGTGTTGTGTCTTGGTATAGGCAGTGTGTGTGTTGTGTCTTGGTATAGGCAGTGTGTTGTGTCTTGGTATAGGCAGTGTGTTGTGTCTTGGTATAGGCAGTGTGTTGTGTCTTGGTATAGACAGTGTGTTGTGTATTGGTATAGACAGTGTGTGTGTTGTGTCTTGGTATAGACAGTGTGTTGTGTCTTGGTATAGGCAGTGTGTTGTGTCTTGGTATAGACAGTGTGTTGTGTTTTGGTATAGACAGTGTGTTGTGTCTTGGTATAGACAGTGTGTTGTGTCTTGGTATAGACAGTGTGTTGTGTCTTGGTATAGGCAGTGTGTTGTGTCTTGGTATAGACAGTGTGTTGTGTCTTGGTATAGACAGTGTGTTGTGTCTTGGTATAGGCAGTGCGTTGTGTCTTGGTATAGACAGTGTGTTGTGTCTTGGTATAGGCAGTGTGTTGTGTCTTGGTATAGACAGTGTGTTGTGTCTTGGTATAGGCAGTGTGTTGTGTTGTGTCTTGGTATAGGCACACACACACACACACACATACACACACACTTGGCGCTTCCACCCCTCTTCTTCACAGCTCTCGGTCTGCTTCCAAATCCCCACCTGTTTTCTACTCTTATTTATTTTTCTCCTTTCATTTTTCCGTTCTGGAAAGGTTTTATTGACCACCCGGCTGGATGCAGGAACGGAGGGGGTCTGTGGTCAGTCACAGATGGAATGAGTGAGAGAGCGACCCCCTCTACCACTCTTTCATGTCTCTGCTTTCTTCTCTCTGTGGTCTTTCAGATAGACTGGCTGACTGTCGTCTTACAGAGATGATCAGGGTAGATTGTGTTTGAGTTGTCGCAGCTGAACTACAGATCAGGGTAGATTGTGTTTGAGGTGTGGCAGCTGAACTACAGATCAGGGTAGATTGAGTTTGAGGTGTGGCAGCTGAACTACAGATCAGGGTAGATTGAGTTTGAGGTGTGACAGCTGACTTACAGATCAGGGTAGATTGAGTTTGAGGTGTGGCAGCTGAACTACAGATCAGGGAGGATTGTGTTTGAGGTGTGGCAGCTGAACTAAAGATCTGGTAGTGACAGAAACATCATTGCCTGTGTTCAAATATATATTTTTGGGGCATGTGGGAGCATATGCTCTATTTTTGTCCCCATTTGTCCTTGTTGACTCACACAACTGAAACGATCAAAGATTTTTTTGGTTTCAAACTAATACAAAGGTTGTCGGTGACATAGGTAATCTCCAGGATAAATACAACATGAGTACACCACCTAGCTCCCAGCATCATATTATGTGAGTAAGCATTTCACAGTAAGTTCTTCCTACACCTGTTTTATTCGGCACGTAACAATTAAACATTTGATATGATTTGCAGTCTTTGCAGTCATAGTTCAAGCCAGGACTTGATCGACCCAATATCAAGACCCTCCAGGTTTGGTTCAATCTCCAGCGCTCTTCCCTCACCCCTCATCCCCTCTGTCTGTCCAAGTAAGGACATTCAAGAACCCATCACCTCTGGGTTTCAACCCAACACCCAACCTTCACCCCTAGACCCAGAAACAACGAGGGAGAGTGACCCAGACAGACAGACAGAAACAACGAGGGAGAGTGAACCAGACAGACAGACAGAAACAACGAGGGAGAGTGAACCACGCAGACAGACAGAAACAACGAGGGAGAGTGAACCAGACAGACAGACAGAAACAACGAGGGAGAGTGAACCAGACAGACAGACAGAAACAACGAGGGAGAGTGAACCACGCAGACAGACAGAAACAACGAGGGAGAGTGAACCAGACAGACAGACAGAAACAACAAGGGAGAGTGAACCAGACAGACAGACAGAAACAACGAGGGAGAGTGAACCAGACAGACAGAAACAACGAGGGAGAGTGAACCAGACAGACAGACAGAAACAACGAGGGAGAGTGAACCAGACAGACAGACAGAAACAACGAGGGAGAGTGAACCAGACAGACAGACAGAAACAACGAGGGAGAGTGAACCAGGCAGACAGACAGAAACAACGAGGGAGAGTGAACCAGACAGACAGACAGAAACAATGAGGGAGAGTGAACCAGACAGACAGACAGAAACAACGAGGGAGACTGAACCAGACAGACAGACAGAAACAACGAGGGAGAGTGAACCAGGCAGACAGACAGAAACAACGAGGTAGAGTGAACCAGACAGACAGACAGAAACAACGAGGGAGAGTGAACCACGCAGACAGACAGAAACAACGAGGGCGAGTGAACCAGGCAGACAGAAACAACGAGGGAGAGTGAACCAGACAGACAGAAACAACGAGGGAGAGTGAACCAGACAGACAGACAGAAACAACGAGGGAGAGTGAACCAGGCAGACAGACAGAAACAACGAGGGAGAGTGAACCAGACAGACAGACAGAAACAACGAGGGAGAGTGAACCACGCAGACAGACAGAAACAACGAGGGCGAGTGAACCAGGCAGACAGAAACAACGAGGGAGAGTGAACCAGACAGACAGAAACAACGAGGTAGAGTGAACCAGACAGACAGACAGAAACAACGAGGGAGAGTGAACCAGGCAGACAGACAGAAACAACGAGGGAGAGTGAACCAGACAGACAGACAGAAACAACGAGGGAGAGTGAACCAGACAGACAGAAACAACGAGGGAGAGTGAACCAGGCAGACAGACAGAAACAATGAGGGAGAGTGAACCAGACAGACAGACAGAAACAACGAGGGAGAGTGAACCAGACAGACAGACAGAAACAATGAGGGAGAGTGAACCAGACAGACAGAAACAACGAGGGAGAGTGAACGAGGCAGACAGACAGAAACAATGAGGGAGAGTGAACCAGACAGACAGACAGAAACAACGAGGGAGAGTGAACCAGACAGACAGACAGAAACAATGAGGGAGACTGAACCACGCAGACAAACAGAAAAGGTGGACAAAAGCAGAAAAATTGAAAAGTAAAAGACAGCAGAAGAATACTATAGAATAATGTAGAATACTATAGAATAATGTAGAATACTATAGAATAATGTACAATACTATAGAATAATGTACAATACTATAGAATAATGTAGAATACTATAGAATAATGTAGAATACTATAGAATAATGTAGAATACTATATAATAATGTAGAATACTATAGAATAATGTACAATACTATAGAATAATGTACAATACTATAGAATAATGTAGAATACTATAGAATAATGTAGAATACTATAGAATAATGTACAATACTATAGAATAACGTAGAATACTATAGAATAATGTAGAATACTATAGAATAATGTAGAATACTATAGAATAATGTAGAATACTATAGAATAATGTACAATATTCTAGAATAATGTAGAATACTATAGAATAATGTAGAATATTATAGAATAATGTACAATATTATAGAATAATGTACAATATTATAGAATAATGTAGAATACTATAGCATAATGTAGAATACTATAGAATAATGTAGAATACTATAAAATAATGTAGAATACTATAGAATAATTTAGAATACTATAGAATAATGTACAATACTATAAAATAATGTAGAATACTATAGAATAATGTACAATATTATAGAATAATGTACAATACTATAGAATAATGTAGAATACCATAGAATAATGTACAATACTATAGAATAATGTACAATACTATAGAATAATGTAGAATACTATAGCATAGGAGACAGATAAACTATAGTGGGAACCAGCCAGTGGAATGCTGACTACCTCAGCCTGACTGTATGGAATCTACCATGTGTGTAAGGGTTAGTCTAGTAGACATTCCTTTGTATTGGTTAGACTGCAGGGCCAGCAGAACTCACAGGCCCATGTAATAGTCATCTCCCTTTCTCCCGGAGCAGTTTAATGAGGGGTCGCTGTCTCAAACAACCGTTAAAACGTCTGCATGGGTTTGTATGGGTCACTGCCGGTGCCTGGCTCTGCAGAGGGAGGGTTGAGGTCCGTGCAGAAACGTGTTCTAACAGACATGACCGCTCGAGGTTGTCGAACGCTGAGATCTGAATGGGCAATGCCCTGATTATCACTGCTATTGAAGGAGAGGAATGGAGGTAATTGTGACCTAGCTAAGATATTACATTTTTTTTTGATTGCTGAAGCACGGTTTTGAAAACAGGGCCCGTGTTTTCAAAACAATTAGCACAACCACACACCCAATTAGCAAAACACTACAGATCCTTTGCAAAATTAAACACTCTTGTAAAAACTATACACTTCTTTTTAAAAACCACACTTTGTTACCATATGAAACACACACGTTTCTCATTACTATACTCTGTTGACACGAGTTACACTCTGCTGTGATAAACCTAAAACACTTTTAACACTTCTACTTCCCTATGATTAGAGTAGGCTACTATCAACAAAGTACAAATATAATGTAAATTCACCAAACACTACACAAGACCAACGTTGCAGACTGAAGAAACTCATTTATTTCTCAACACGCCCAAAATGTTGACATGGAGAGTCATAATACTGTAACCAAACGTCACTTTACATATTGTAAGTTCTACAAAAAAAACAACTAGACATTGTCTCTTCGCCTAGCTAGATCTGGCCAGAGAATTTCATCAACATCGCAGGCAATGTTGTCATTAGCAAGACACCTTGGAAAGAAACGTCTTGAAGGACGAATCCATCCTTGCATTGCTGCTACCTCCATCTGGTCACAGGCCTCGTCCATGGCTTGGATGAGGGGTACCTCAGCCTGGAGACGGAGATCATATACCTTCCACCGCCATGCTGAGAAAAACTCTTCAATAGGGTTGAGGAATGGAGAGTATGGTGGAAGATATGGGACGGTGAAATGTGTTCTGAACCAGAGCAGAGCGGTGGAAAGACACATTGTCCCAGACAACAATGTATTGCATATGATCGATTTGATTTGCTGCTGTTATGTTGTGCAATTGGTCCAAGAATGTAAGTATGAGTGCTGTGTTGTAAGGGCCCATATGGGCATGGCGGTGGAGGACACTATTCTGTGTAATGGCTGCACAGAGTGTTATATTACCCCCACGTTGCCCTGGGACATTGACTATAGCCCTGTGGCCAATGACGTTTCTTCCCCTCCTTCGTGTTCTCGTCAGGTTGAACCCAGCCTCATCTACGTAAATGAACTCATGCTGGATCTCCTCTCCATCCATTCGTAAAACTTTCAGAAAAACAGTGTCAGGCAAAATTGTGTAGTTCAGTGTAGATCTAGTATACATAATACAGTACAGTAAAATATTATGAGACAGCATCACACTGCTAAAGTGAATACATACCTCTGCATAATCATGCCGCAGTCGTTTCACCCTTTCGGAATTGCGCTCGAAAGGCACTCGATAAATTTGCTTTAATTGAATATGTTATTTGTTTAGGATGCGTGGCAGTGTTGATGTTGAGACCTGATGGATACCGTTGAAAAGGGCGTGGTTATTGACAATGTTAGCTTGGAGCTGCTTGAGTGTTATAGCATTGTTGGCCAAAACCATGTTTACTATCTCCCTCTCTTGCTGTTCTGTGAACATAGGAGGCCTTCCTCCTTGTCGTCCCTGACCCTCAATCCTATGTAGAAAAAACCCAGTATACAATAGTACAGTAATTTCACAGGAAAAGGTAACAGAAGTGCTGATAGTGCATAGAATACAGTACTGTAAGCAGTTACTGAAACCGTGCAGATGTTTTTGATATGATGATGTTTTTACAATACCTATTTTCCAGTCTAAATGTTCTCATCACACTTGCCACTGTATATCGGCTTAGATTTGGCTGTACACGCAGTCCAGCCTCCCTCAGCGTCAGGCTGTGGTTGACAACGTGGTCAACCAGTGTTGCGCGGATCTCATTTGTCAGATTCGGTCCTCTTTGAGCACCTTCTTGTCTTCCTCTTCCTCTTTCTCTTCCTCCCCTTCCTCCTCCTCATCCTCCTCGTCCTCCTCGTTCTCCTCCTCGTCCTCTTCGTTCTCCTCCTCGTCCTCCTCATCCTCGTCGTTCTCCTCGTCTTCCTCCTCCTCGTCCTACTCGTCCTCCTCGTCTTACTCTTTCTCTGACTCTTTTCGTTTTTTTTCAAACGAGTGTTTGCACGCCTGATGACTGTGTTGAACCAACTGGTTGGACGGTGTGGTAATTTGACAGTCAGTGCTTTGGTATTGCAAGGACGTGACTTCATGATAGATTTTTGTGTGTAATGTATGTTAAGTGTGTTTAGTGTTTTGCAAATCACTGTGTGTAGAGTTTTGCAACAAGTGTGAGGTTGACAATGTGCTTATAGTTGTGCAAATATGGGCTACTATAGTGTACTAATGTTAATTTTAGTGTGTAAAGCAATCCAAAAAAAACTGTAAGATAGGGAGGGAGGCAGGGAGGGAGAGTACTTGAAATGTATGTGAGAATGAAAGAGAATAGGCTTGTGTCCGTGTGTCTCTGTGTGTGTCCGTGTGTGTCCGTGTGTGTCCGTGTGTCTCTGTGTGTGTCCGTGTGTGTCCGTGTGTGTCCGTGTGTCTATGTGTGTGTCCGTGTGTGTCCCTGTGTGTGTCCGCGTGTCTACGTGTGTGCCCGTGTGTGTCCGTGTGTATCCGTGTGTATATGTGTGTATATGTGTGTGTCCGTGTGTATCCGTGTGTATATGTGTGTATGTGTGTGTGTCCGTGTGTCTCTGTGTGTGTATGTGTGTGTGTCCGTGTGTCTCTGTGTGTGTATATGTGTGTGTGTCCGTGTGTCTCTATGTGTGTCCGTGTGTGTCCGTGTGTGTCCGTGTGTATGTGTGTATATGTGTGTATATGTGTGTATATGTGTGTGTCCATGTGTCTACGTGTGTGTCCGTGTGTGTCCGTGTGCGTCCGTGTGTGTCCATGTGTGTCCGTGTGTCTCTGTGTGTGTCCGTGTGTCCGTGTGTGTCCGTGTGTCTCTGTGTGTGTCCGTGTGTGTCCGTGTGTGTCCGTGTGTGTCCGTGTGTCTCTGTGTGTGTCCGTGTGTCTACTACGTGTGTGTCCGTGTGTATCCGTGTGTCTATGTGTGTATATGAATTGGCCGGGAATCCTCTTTTTTTCCAGACTGTGATGAAAAGTGAATCTGTGTGTGGTCTGTTTTCTGAAAAATGTGTTCGCCTCCAAGGAGTCATACACTCTGATAGAGTGATTGTCTTTCACAGATTTTGCCTTAAAAATGAATGACTGCGTTCTTCTTCTTTCTCTCCAACTCTGGCGATTCTCGTCTCTCTCTCTCTCTTTATCCCTGCTCTCGTTCCGTTCATTCCCTTTCCTTTCACCAAACTCTTCTCGTCTCTCTCTTCTAAAGCTGAACGATAGCTTCTCAATGAGACACCCAGTGTAGCAGAATGTCTCAAGGAAGAAGAAAAAGACAAGATGGTGATGTGAAGCTGGACTTCATGATGTCGCTGGTGTAAAGGGCTCGCTGGGGGCTCTTGTAACTCTGCGTTGTTATTCAGGGGTCCTTGACTGCCCAGTTGATGTTTCCCTAGTAAATGTCATCCCGAGGCTAACGAACAACATTCCCACAGTGGGTCACCATCAGACTGCGACAATGTTGCCACAAGGGTTGCATGGACGTTGTGGCAAAAACATTTTATTTTATGAAGCTCTTTATGTGAAATGCTTGGAGTTTCCAGTGTTTGTACTGCTCTAATGAATAGAACATTTATGTGAATAGGAGATGTATTTGTTGAAAGAAAACACTATTCCAGGGTCAATTGCTTCACAAATGACCTCTTACTTACTTTGCAGTCATTAAAATGCCCACACCGTGCTTTTCCGTCATGGTTCGTTCCAAAATGACCACTCAGACTTTGTCTCTCTCGTCTTGACATATTTGCAGATCTATGTAGGCTCCAGTTGTTACGATTCATTTTTTGTATTTATAATTAACTTGTTCCCGAAGAACAGGAAGATCGTTCTAAGCTGCTGCTCTGTTAAGACCTTTCGGATGTGCCAAACTTTCCCTTTCAGTAAAATAAGTTGTAGTTGGGGCCTGCCAAGCTGCATTCTCGGGCTCCGGCCAGTTCCCGTTGGTGGAAGCGGTGGGATCAAGCTTCTCCACTATTCAGCAATTTTGTCATGGAGGGGAGACCCGTCGTCGCCAACAGAACGCTCCATCTGCCTCCTCCACATAGTGATTCATGGTAGCATTTGGACTTGCCCTGTCCACCACTTCTCCACTTCTCTACTCCACTTCTTCCCTTCGTGCAGAACTCAGCCTCAAACTCAGTTTCAAACCAGTGTAGCACAGGGATAGAACTGTGTGGGGCAGGGATAGGACTGTGTAGCACAGGGATAGGACTGTGTAGCACAGGGATAGGACTGTGCAGGGATAGGACTGTGTAGCACAAGGATAAAACTGTGTGGGGCAGGGATAGGACTGTGTGGGGCAGGGATAGGACTGTGTGGCACAGTAATAGGAATGTGTGGCACAGGGATAGGACTGTGTGGCACAGGGATAGGACTGTGTGGCACAGGGATAGGACTGTGTGGCACAGGGATAGGACTGTGTGGCACAGGGATAGGACTGTGTGGCACAGGGATAGGACTGTGCAGCGCAGGGATAGGACTGTGTGGCACAGGGATAGGACTGTGTGGCACAGGGATAGGACTGTGTGGCACAGGGATAGGACTGTGTAGCACGGGGATAGGACTGTGTAGCACGGGGATAGGACTGTGTGGCACAGGGATAGGACTGTGTGGCACAGGGATAGGACTGTGTGGCACAGGGATAGGACTGTGTAGTGCAGGGATAGGACTGTGTGGGGCAGGGATAGGACTGTGTAGCACAGGGATAGGACTGTGTAGCACAGGGATAGGACTGTGTAGCACAGGGATAGGACTGTGTGGCACAGGGATAGGACTGTGTAGCACAGGGATAGGACTGTGTGGCACAGGGATAGGACTGTGTGGCACAGGGATAGGACTGTGTAGCACAGGGATATGACTGTGTGGCACAGGGATAGGACTGTGTGGCACAGGGATAGGACTGTGTGGCACGGGGATAGGACTGTGTAGCACGGGGATAGGACTGTGTGGCACGGGGATAGGACTGTGTGGCACAGGGATAGGACTGTGTGGCACAGGGATAGGACAGTGTGGCACAGGGATAGGACTGTGTGGCACAGGGATAGGACTGTGTGGCACAGGGATAGGACTGTGTAGCACAGGGATAGGACTGTGTGGCACAGGGATAGGACTGTGTGGCACAGGGATAGAACTGTGTAGCACAGAGATAGGACTGTGTGGCACAGGGATAGGACTGTGTAGGGCAGGGATAGGACTCTGTAGCGCAGGGATAGGTCTGTGTGGCACAGGGATAGGACTGTGTGGCACAGGGATAGGACTGTGTGGCGTGGGGTTTCTCTGAAGGCGCAGCGTTTTTATGGGCTGGTCAGATACAAGACCAGGGGAGTGTTGACATGCAGATGAATGATGCCCCGAATCTCTGTCGGCCCAGTGGAGAGAAAGACAGAAAAGCTCTCTTTACTTTTTCATATTTCACAGGACGCTTCTGGGATGCTATTTGATGTGCAACGCCCAAAGCAATCTGTATTTTTATGCAGGGCTGTCTATTGCAAACAGGGGCACACATGTGGTTGTGCCAGTCCCGGGCGACACTAGCAGAGGCATGCTCTCATTTACTACCCAACTCTTTTACATGAAATAGTAGATCTTGTATAAGTGGGGCACTTCAGAGGAATGCTTCACCAATGAAATCTGAAATGCACAACCAGATACTTTCTCCCCGTTTATAGCCTTCTAGAATCTGATCCTGGTGGAACTCTTGATCCCAGCACTCAGAGTTCAGAGGTCGCTCACCAGCTCCCGTGTTAAGTTGTCCCATCTTCCTATTTATCTTTTTATTGAATTGAGAGTTGAGGACATTGACTAGAGACCAACTACCTGTTCTACCTAGACATATCCTTCCTTCTCTCCTGTGCCAGTCTTCCACCTTCTCCACTACTCTTCTCTTTCATCCTTCCATCAACACCTAAACTTGTCAGTAAACCACTTTCCTCACTTCCCTCACCAGGGCAGGCCAATTAAAACTTGAAAAAACATAATTGGCAAAAAGTCCAAATGTTCAGCATAGCAGATGAAGTCAACGTTGGTGTTTCATTACGTCTCTGGCTGGTGAGAGTCAGATAGGTCTCGGTCTTACTCGGCGTCTCATTAGAGCTGTGTGGATAGAGAGGGACAGCTTTGCAGAGGCTGACAGTCTGTTGCCACGGTCACTAGCTGATTCACAGTAGGGCAGCACGCGGCCAGGCAAGGGGCGGAGGGATATGCTCGCTTGCTGCATCGCAGGATGTCACACAAGAGCCTTCCCGGTTTCACATACTTCAATGACTTTGAGTAAAAGTTCAGATTATCTCTGCTTTCCAATTCCCCATCTGTGGGGATAGACTTTCCCAGCAGTAACTGAGTAAATCTTTAGGAGCTTGTTTCAGCTTTAATATTGCAGATAGATTGTGGCTTCCATTAATGTAATTGTCTGAATAATTTCCAGTCCCTCATACATACTGTAGATGTACTGTATATATTTTATTTTATTTGAAATCCTATATTATTTTCCCCTAACCCTAACCCTAACCCTACCACCCTAACCCTAACCCTAACCCTAACCCTAACCCTAACCCTACCACCCTAACCCTAACCCTAACCCTAACCCCTAACCCTAACCCTAACCCTAACCCTACCACCCTAACCCTAACCCTAACCCTAACCCTACCACCCTAACCCTAACCCTAACCCTAACCCTAACCCTAACCCTAACCCTACCACCCTAACCCTAACCCTAACCCTACCACCCTAACCCTAACCCTAACCCTAACCCTAACCCTACCACCCTAATTGGAGTAAACTAATGGACAATAACACTTAAGCTTTTACTTCCAGTTTATACTTTACATTCTGTATACATTTTACAGACACAGAATATTTTTCAATAGTTGTCTTCTGTTTGTTTTTAGTCCCATCCTTCAGCTATACTTAACCCCTCCCATCTATCTCTGAACACCATCCAGTCCCATTCCTTGAGCTCTACTCAACCCCTCCCATCTATCTCTGAACACCATCCAGTCCCATTCCTTGAGCTCTACTCAACCCCTTCCATCTATCTCTGAACACCATCCAGTCCCATCCTTCAGCTATACTCAACCCCTCCCATCTATCTCTGAACACCATCCAGTCCCATCCTTCAGCTATACTTAACCCCTCCCATCTATATCTGAACACCATCCAGTCCCATTCCTTGAGCTCTACTCAACCCCTCCCATCTATCTCTGAACACCATCCAGTCCCATCCTTCAGCTATACTTAACCCCTCCCATCTATCTCTGAACACCATCCAGTCCCATCCTTCAGCTATACTTAACCCCTCCCATCTATCACTGAACACCATCCAGTCCCATCCTTCAGCTATACTTAACCCCTCCCATCTATCTCTGAACACCATCCAGTCCCATCCTTCAGCTATACTTAACCCCTCCCATCTATCTCTGAACACCATCCAGTCCCATCCTTCAGCTATACTTAACCCCTCCCATCTATCTCTGAACACCATCCAGTCCCATCCTTCAGCTATACTTAACCCCTCCCATCTATCTCTGAACACCATCCAGTCCCATCCTTCAGCTATACTTAACCCCTCCCATCTATCTCTGAACACCATCCAGTCCCATCCTTCAGCTATACTTAACCCCTCCCATCTATCTCTGAACACCATCCAGTCCCATCCTTCAGCTATACTTAACCCCTCCCATCTATCTCTGAACACCATCCAGTCCCATCCTTCAGCTATACTTAACCCCTCCCATCTATCTCTGAACACCATCCAGTCCCATCCTTCAGCTATACTTAACCCCTCCCATCTATCTCTGAACACCATCCAGTCCCATCCTTCAGCTATACTTAACCCCTCCATCTATCTCTGAACACCATCCAGTTTTGATTTATTTTTGCCATATATTTTTCAACTGTGCTGTGATGTTTCACAAAAGTTCTGAATCTTTCTATTGTCATAGTTTCTACAGATTGTAAATTAAAGATAAACATTTTTGCTAAGTGTATTATTATATTGTTGATCAATTGACTATGACTTTTCAAGTCACCCATCAGTGTTATTTGCAGAGTTAGCTCCAGGTAAATGTTGCAATTCCTCATCCATTCCTGAACCTGCTACCAAAAACAAGCTACATATGTGCAGTACCAAAACAAATGATCTAATGATTCTGTCTCTTTGCAGTAAAATCTGCAAATCTGGGATGGTTGTGTCCCCCAAATATATTACATTCTATTGGTTCCAAGGATTTTGTTTAATAATTTAAATTGAAGAACTTCGGCGTTATTTTGTGTATCAGTTCATAAACCATGGAATCAGTATATCGATAATCTGTTCCCAACTATTTTGCAATCTATATGGCACAGCTGTCAATTATTTTGGTCCTTAAATGAAACTGTTAGCATTTTTTATTTATCACAATTTTCTTTAACCAATTTTGGTCTTTAATGCAGGGCTTGAGCCAAAGTGTCTTTGGAACCCCAAGCTACCGCAGGGATGGAACTTTGAGCTGGAGTAGCTTTGAGCCAAAGTGTCTTTGGAACCCCAAGCTACCGCAGGGATGGAACTTTGAGCTGGAGTAGCTTTGAGCCAAAGTGTCTTTGGAACCCCAAGCTACCGCAGAGATGGAACTTTGAGCTGGAGTAGCTTGAGCCAAAGTGTCTTTGGAACCCCAAGCTACCGCAGGGATGGAACTTTGAGCTTGAGTAGCTTTGAGCCAAAGTGTCTTGAGAGTCTGTAGAGTGCCTTAGATAGAACTCGGCTCTCTGTTGTGGAATGGGGATTGGAGCTACTCTCGAAGTACACTTAGTGTTCCACTCAGTGGTCGGTCCGAGATGTGGAGCTTGGACCGACCGACTCTGGGTTATGTGTATAATGTAACTCTCTCTTGAGTCCCAGTGTGGGCTTTAAAGAGTAGCTCAGCCTCCATAAAAGAGGCCTGTTGTCCTCTTGGAATAAAAATCCCTATAGCTGCATTGCTCTGCCCTGGCACAAGGGGGCAACACTAAAGTTTGTTGAGGGCCTAAGGCTTTGGCCAGACTGATCCGTAGAGAACAAACACCAAATTAGAACCGATTAATCTTTTCTAATTGGCTAAAATATGCGTCAGGCTGTCAAAGGTTCAACTCATCTGAAAATGGATGGAAATTGTATGGATATGAACGAGTCATCTCAAACCAAATTGAATTTAGTCACATGCTTTGTAAAGAACAGGTGTAGACTAGCAGTGAAATGCTTTCTGACAGGCCCTTCCCAACAATGCAGAGAAAATAGAGAAATAATAGAAAAGTAAAACATGTAATAATGAAAGTAATATTAAATACACAATGAGTAATGATAACCGGGCTGAGGGGTTCCAGCACTGAGTCTATGAGTAATGATAACTGGGCTGAGGGGTTCCAGTACTGAGTCTATGAGTAATGATAACTGGGCTGAGGGGTTCCAGTACTGAGTCTATGAGTAATGATAACTGGGCTGAGGGGTTCCAGTACTGAGTCTATGAGTAATGATAACTGGGCTGAGGGGTTCCAGCACTGAGTCTATGAGTAATGATAACTGGGCTGAGGGGTTCCAGTACTGAGTCTATGAGTAATGATAACTGGGCTGAGGGGTTCCAGTACTGAGTCTATGAGTAATGATAACTGGGCTATACAAGGGGTTCCAGCACTGAGTCTATGAGTAATGATAACTGGGCTGAGGGGTTCCAGTACTGAGTCTATGAGTAATGATAACTGGGCTGAGGGGTTCCAGTACTGAGTCTATGAGTAATGATAACTGGGCTGAGGGGTTCCAGTACTGAGTCTATGAGTAATGATAACTGGGCTATACAAGGGGTTCCAGCACTGAGTCTATGAGTAATGATAACTGGGCTGAGGGGTTCCAGTACTGAGTCTATGAGTAATGATAACTGGGCTGAGGGGTTCCAGTACTGAGTCTATGAGTAATGATAACTGGGCTGAGGGGTTCCAGTACTGAGTCTATGAGTAATGATAACTGGGCTGAGGGGTTCCAGTACTGAGTCTATGAGTAATGATAACTGGGCTGAGGGGTTCCAGCACTGAGTCTATGAGTAATGATAACTGGGCTGAGGGGTTCCAGTACTGAGTCTATGAGTAATGATAACATGGCTGAATACAAGGGGTTCCAGTACTGAGTCAATGTGCAGGGGTACGAGGTAATTGAGGAAGATATGCACATATAACTAGGAATAAAATGACAGACAAATAAACAGTAGCAGCAACATACACAGAGTGTACACAACATTAGGAACACCTGCCCTTTACATGTCCCATGTCCCAGTGAATCCATGTGAAAGCTAGAGAAATATTGATGTCACTTGTTAAATCCACTTCAATCAGTGTAGATGAAGGGGAGGAGACAGGTTAAAGAATTATTTTTAAGCCTTGAGACATGGATTGTGTCTGTGTGCCATTCGGAGGGAGAATGGCAAGATAAAATATTTAAGTGCCTTTGAACAGGGTATGGTAGTAGGTGCCAGACGCACCGGTTTGTGTCCAGAACTGCAACGCTGCTGTTTTTTACACACTCAACAGTTTCCTGTGTATATCAAGAATGCTCCACCACCCAAAGAACATCCAGCCAACTTGAAAAAATCTATCAAATTTCAATCAAATGTCTTTATAAATCCCTTTTTACACAAAGTGCTGTACAGAAACCCAGTCTAAAACCCCAAACAACAAGCGATGTAGAAGCATGGTGGCTAGGAAAAACTCCCTAGAAAGGTCGGAACCTAGGCCGGAACCTAGGCCGGAACCTAGGCCGGAACCTAGGCCGGAACCTAGGCTGGAACCATTCGGAACAGGTCTCTTTATTTATGCATATCAGGCCCGGGTGAGAAAGCCCCAGGTTCATTTCGGGAATGGATCCAACTTCTTGGACCCGTGACGACCTATACTCTGCACTGTGGTTCATACGACCACCCCTCATCACTGTCAAACGCTCCCTAAAACACTTCTGTGAGCAGGCCTTTCTAATCGACCTGGCCCGGGTATCCTGGAAGGACATTGACCTCATCCCGTCAGTTGAGGATGCCTGGTCATTCTTTAAAAGTAACTTCCTCACCATTTTAGATAAGCATGCTCCGTTCAAAAAATACAGAACTAAGAACAGATATAGCCCTTGGTTCACTCCAGACCTGACTGCCCTCGACCAGCACAAAAACATCCTGTGGCGGACTGCAATAGCATCGAATAGTCCCCGCGATATGCAACTGTTCAGGGAAGTCAGGAACCAATACACGCAGTCTGTCAGAAAAGCTAAGGCCAGCTTCTTCAGGCAGAAATTTGCATCTTGTAGCTCCAACTCCAAAAAGTTATAGGACACTGTGAAGTCCATGGAGAACATGAGCACCTCCTCCCAGCTGCCCACTGCATTGAGGCTAGGTAACACGGTCACCACCGATAAATCCATGATTATCGAAAACTTCAACAAGCATTTCTCAACGGCTGGCCATGCCTTCCGCCTGGCTACTCCAACCTCGGCCAACAGCTCCGCCCCCCCCGCAGCTACTCGCCCAAGCCTCTCCAGGTTCTCCTTTACCCAAATCCAGATAGCAGATGTTCTGAAAGAGCTGCAAAACCTGGACCCGTACAAATCAGCTGGGCTTGACAATCTGGACCCTCTATTTCTGAAACTATCCGCCGCCATTGTCGCAACCCCTATTACCAGCCTGTTCAACCTCTCTTTCATATCGTCTGAGATCCCCAACGATTGGAAAGCTGCCGCAGTCATCCCCCTCTTCAAAGGGGGAGACACCCTGGACCCAAACTGTTACAGACCTATATCCATCCTGCCCTGCCTATCTAAGGTCTTCGAAAGCCAAGTCAACAAACAGGTCACTGACCATCTCGAATCCCACCGTACCTTCTCTGCTGTGCAATCTGGTTTCCGAGCCGGTCACGGGTGCACCTCAGCCACGCTCAAGGTACTAAACGATATCATAACCGTCATCGATAAAAGACAGTACTGTGCAGCCGTCTTCATCGACCTTGCCAAGGCTTTTGACACTGTCAATCACCATATTCTTATTGGCAGACTCAGTAGCCTCGGTTTTTCTGATGACTGCCTTGCCTGGTTAACCAACTACTTTGCAGACAGAGTTCAGTGTGTCAAATCGGAGGGCATGCTGTCCGGTCCTCTGGCAGTTTCTATGGGGGTGCCACAGGGTTCAATTCTCGGGCCGACTCTTTTCTCTGTATATATCAATGATGTTGCTCTTGCTGCGGGCGATTCCCCGATCCACCTCTACGCAGACGACACCATTCTATATACTTCCGTCCCGTCCTTGGACACTGTGCTATCTAACCTCCAAACGAGCTTCAATGCCATACAACACTCCATCCGTGGCCTCCAACTGCTCTTAAACGCTAGTAAAACCAAATGCATGCTTTTCAACCGTTCGCTGCCTGCACCCGCACGCCTGACTAGCATCACCACCCTGGATGGTTCCGACCTTGAATATGTGGACATCTATAAGTACCTAGGTGTCTGGCTAGACTGTAAACTCTCCTTCCAGACTCATATCAAACATCTCCAATCGAAAATCAAATCTAGAGTCGGCTTTCTATTCCGCAACAAAGCCTCCTTCACTCACGCCGCCAAACTTACCCTAGTAAAACTATCCTACCGATCCTCGACTTCGGCGATGTCATCTACAAAATTGCTTCCAACACTCTACTCAGCAAACTGGATGCAGTTTATCACAGTGCCATCCGTTTTGTCACTAAAGCACCTTATACCACCCACCACTGCGACCTGTATGCTCTAGTCGGCTGGCCCTCGCTACATATTCGTCGCCAGACCCACTGGCTCCAGGTCATCTACAAGTCCATGCTAGGTAAAGCTCCGCCGTATCTCAGTTCACTGGTCACCCACCTGTAACACGCGCTCCAGCAGGTGTATCTCACTGATCATCCCTAAAGCCAACACCTCATTTGGCCGCCTTTCGTTCCAGTTCTCTGCTGCCTGTGACTGGAACGAATTGCAAAAATCGCTGAAGTTGGAGACTTTTATCTCCCTCACCAACTTCAAACATCTGCTATCTGAGCAGCTAACCGATTGCTGCAGCTGTACATAGTCTATCGGTAAATAGCCCACCCATTTTTACCTACCTCATCCCCATACTGTTTTTATTTATTTTATTTTCTGCTCTTTTGCACACCATTATCTCTACCTGTACATGGCCATCTGATCATTTATCACTCCAGTGTTAATCTGCAAAATTGTAATTATTCGCCTACCTCCTCATGCCTTTTGCACACAATGTATATAGACTGTGTAACTCTGTGCTGTCTGTTCACACTGCTATGCTTTATCTTGGCCAGGTCGCAGTTGCAAATGAGAACTTGTTCTCAACTAGCCTACCTGGTTAAATAAAGGTGAAATAAAAAAAATAAAAATAAAAATACACTGAAGTCTCGACAGCTGCCATCTTCAACACAGCCTTCTGTAGACCTCTGCTCCTGGCCAGGGCCCTGGGCCAATCAGCTACTACCAGCCCTGGGCAGTAAGGCCCAGTGGGTTCTTACCTGGATCCTGCTCCTGGCCAGGGCCCTGGGCCAATCAGCTACTACCAGCCCTGGGCAGTAAGGCCCAGTGGGTTCTTACCTGGATCCTGCTCCTGGCCAGGGCCCTGGGCCAATCAGCTACTACCAGCCCAGGGCAGTAAGGCCCAGTGTGTTCTTCCCTGGATCCTAACAGCTCACTCCACCGACCTGCCAATAACACCTCCAAAGGGCTAACTGCTCGCTCTCTGAACCTCCGGCATCCCTCGCCATGGCAACGCACGCCCAGCAGGCCGCACTGCTGTCAAAACCGGAGAGTTCTCTGAAAATAAGAAAAAACAATGAAGGAGTGGGACACACGCCAGCACACACACACACACACACACACACACACACACACACACACACACGTGTGCGTGAATGTTTTTGTACGACGGTGTTAGGAATTTTATGAATAATGACTAAAAAATATCTACATTTAAATAGAACTATAACTAATTAAACTCTACCCTGTTTTGTTATTTCTGATTAATAATGTTAGTTCATAAGGAAGAGATTATGTAGCATGAACAAGGAGTAATTAAACATAAGAAACACCATTCCAACTAGGTTGGGGAGGAATGTGTTGTGTGTTTTAAATAAGCAAATAGGGTCATTAACCTATGTTTGAACCAACTCAACTATAACTCTGGGGCGTTTAGATAAGACAGCGAGTGCCTCCCTAGGTTTTCCGTTATCTGGAACTGTCTGCTAAATAGTGATAGATAATGGTGAGACTTCAGAAGTTAATCTTGATATAGTGTGTGTGTCTGAAGTGTGCGCTAGTGGGTTGGAATACACTTTTGAACCTGCTTTGTCTTGGTCGAGAGGAGGAGATTCATTCTATAACCAATGACGTCATATTTTATATATAAACTGTGGTACGTGTTTCTATGGCAGCGCGCTCCGAGAATAAATACTATTATCTAATTTTGATAAGACTGGTCTTTGTCTATTTTATGCAAATAAGGGTCTTACAAATTTTCAGAAACAGACAGAGTGATTTTAATGAAATTGATTAATGAACACATATAGGAATGATAAAATTCCATTAACAGATGGACAAGATGCTCTGGTTCTATGAATGATATAGGTCTTTGTTGAGTTGTATATCAAAGGCAGATTTTCTTCCCCACAAAACCTAATGTTCAGCACTTGTACTTGAATAAAACTCTAAAGGGGTTTAATATTTGAAGCTCCTCCTGAAGTGGTATTCAGCGTTAAACAAGACACATCATCTGGCTTGCGTGAGGACCACTCTGTAAACATTTCCTTCTGAAATTAAAGTGTAAAACAAGACAGCTATTTGTACAGGCTAATAGTTTCTCTGTGTTCCCTCAAACGGTTCATCATCAGCATTACAGCCACAGCCCAGGGAAAGAAGTTTTCAAAATACATTTTTGAATCATTTTGAATCAAACCAAATACTGCTATTGCAATAGTTACCATGCTGTATCTGTGAACGTGTTTCAGTTTATATTGTACCGTTGAGACTCACCCTTCATCCTCCTCTCTTCCTCTCTCCTCTTCGTCTTCCTCAGGTCATTCTCATCCTGACCAAGTATTACCACGTCGACTCCAGCAAGGTCCTGGAGAGCTCCCTCTGGAGGTAAGATCAAAAGGCTGTGTTTGTTTTATAGTACCTGTTCAGGTTATATCGGTGCCACAGCCAAGTCCACCTATCAGGACAGGGACTCACTGTGAGGTTAAAGTGGCAATATGTAACTTTTTTGGCAACCAGACCAAATTCACATAGAAATGTGAGTCATAAATCTGTCATTCTCGCTGAAATCAAGTCTAAGAAGCGGTATATCTATGTGCGCTATTTCTATTCTTCCTGTTCTTAAGTTTTGTTTTAGTGTTTTTTTACTTTCGGTTTTGTACACCAGCTTTAAACAGCTGAAAAAAACAATATTTTTTGGTAATGGAAAATATATTTCACAGCGGTTTAGATGGTACAATGATTCTCTACACTATACTAGCTTATTTTGTCACATAAACTGCAATTAAGCACTAAATTATTAGAGTTTTAGCAATCAGGAAATGGCGGAACAATTTCTGCATAGTGCACCTTTAAAGGGTGGTGGGTCAGTTTATCTCATTGCTGTGCTTCTCAGAAGACACACTGGCACTGAGTACGGACAGAACAGTTTGGAAGAACGACAAAACATCAACTGGGGCTGGGAAAGAGAGGTAGTGGGTCGGTGGCATGGTGCGAGAGCGGGCATCTGTTTGGACAGATAGCTAATCAGTGTGGCACAGGGCAGGACAGTGGGCACCGTCTGGTGCCAGGGAGACAGGGTCACGACTCGGCCTGATGGGCAGACCAGTGCAGCTTCTACTTAGTAGAACTGGCCAGTCAGCAGTGACATCTCCACTGTTCTCCGTTTCAGAGACTCAGAAGCTCAGAACCAATCACTCTAACACATACATTTTGTTATTCTAAAACATACGTCCTCAAGTGGCAGGGTCCTGGTTCTAATGATAGAAATAGAAAGCCATCAAACAGTAAATGTGTCTCATGCACAGGAGGTTGATGGCACCACAATAGGGGAGGACGGGCTGGTGGTAATGGCTGGAATGGAATGGATGGAATGGCATCAAATACATGGTTCCCTCTGTGTTTGATGCCATTCCATTTGCTTCGTTCCGGACCTTATTACGAGCTGTTCTCCCCTCCTGTGGTCTCACAATAGTACTTCATTACTTCCCTCTTCCTCACTGTGGGTCCTCTGCACTTCAAAACGCTGGCCGCTCATTAGCTGTGACTGCTTGTCTCCCTCTAGCAGTCATATGAATAATGCACATACTATTCCCACCCTGCTCCTGTTGATGTTTTAATTGTTGTAATTCATGAATAATTTTTTAAGGTTCACCATGACGAACCAGTCTGGTCGGAGAAAAAAAAGAGAAGTTGAAAGAATCTAAACAAACTGTAATTTAAATCACAAATCTGGCACGTTGTTAGCCTCCCTTCATTATTGTCCGTGAACGGTGAAGAGAATTAGCATGTTTTTGTCTGGAGCCAAAATGGCCGCCGTGGTGTTGTTGTGCTGTTATTATGTGTGTGGGCGTCGGATTCCTGTCAGCTCCAGAATGGCTGTGCAGTTGCACCGCCACCTCCACTGTCCTTGAGCCTACACTTTGATGTCCTCAAGCATGGGATCAAACGGTGGGGAAGATGGGAGAGATTAATGGGCTCGGCACCTCACTGTCAGGTGGTGTAGATCAAGACGCCAGGCGATGTGAGGCACCGCTCTGGAGGAACGTTAGCTGAGAAGACGGGAGAGAGGAACTTCTGTGAGGCTTCTGGGTCAGTGGGTTTTAGACGCCTGTCATCCGACGTGGCTTGCCTTTGGAGTCCTTTGGACTGGCTTGAAAGTCGGTGATGATTTCTTAGTGTGGGCTACATCAACCACTGCAAGGTGAAATGAGACAGATCTGCCTGTACTTCTGTCTGTCTGTTTACCCCTCTTTTACTTTCTCAGTTTTGCTTGTCAATTCTCTTAAATTTGAGAGAGGTTCTGGTTAAGATTAAAAAGCTCTGTGAGGAACCCAGGCATGTGGTCCCCAAACGGTCTCTGTACCTTCCTATGACTCATCTGAAAGCTAAAGTAACATCAACAGTGGTGATTCCAGC
>NC_048585.1:54785919-54803419 GCF_013265735.2 Oncorhynchus mykiss | reverse complement strand
AAGGAGCGAGAGAGAGAGAGAGTAAGAGAAAGGGATGGAGAGCAAGATGGATAGAGATACAGTAGAGAGAGATAGATTGAGGGAGGGAGGGAGGGAGGGAGGGAGGGAGGGAGGGAGAGGAAGGGAGGGAGGGAGGGAGGGAGGGAGGGAGAGGGGGGGAGGGAGGGGGAGGGGGGGAGGGAGGGGGAAGAGGAAGAGAGAGAGAGATAGATGGAGGGATGGAGGGAGGGAGGGGGAGGGAGGGGGAGAGAGAGAGAGAGATAGTGAGGGAGGGAGAGAGAGAAGGAGGGAGTGAGGGAGGGAGGGAGGGAGTGAGGGAGGGAGGGAGGGAGGGAGAGGGGGGGAGGGAGGGAGGGGGAAGAGGAAGAGAGAGAGAGATAGATGGAGGGATGGAGGGAGGGAGGGAGGGGGAGGGAGGGGGAGAGAGAGAGAGAGCGAGAGAGAGAGAGAGAGAGAGAGAGAGAGAGAGAGAGAGAGAGGGAGGGAGAGAGGGAGGGAGAGAGAGAGAGATAAGGAGGGAGTGAGTGAGGGAGGGAGGGAGAGAGAGAGAGAGAGAGAGAGAGAGAGAGGGAGGGAGGGAGGGAGGGACACAGCGCTGCTCAAGCCTGATAAAGAAATAGCTGTGGAATGAATAAATCAATGTGGATCCTCAATGCCGGGGATACTTGAGTGCGTTGGGGCTGCGGGCAGCAGGTGAGGCCCACCATAGCAGCTCCCTGACACAGAGAGAACCAGACCTCTCACTGATGAAGACAGGAGACGGAGGAGAGGGAATATAGATGGATGAAGAGAGGTTGATGGATCCTGTAAATCTGTTGGGGGTCAAGCGAGTGTTGAGGGTTTAAACGTTTCATTTATTGTGTATCTGATACTTAGGCTACACTTTATTTGAACTAATGCCAGGATTCAGGCAACAATGGACACTCTCTTACCATTGGAGTTTGTTTTTTTAGTTACTTCAATGAATTCAACACTGTTGGCAACTATTGTACCTGGTATCAAATGATAGGAACCTTCAGCATGTCACGTACCAATGCACCAGTGCTATCAACACATTCAACACATCACCACTGAACTGTAACGTGTTAGCACTGAGCACCGGGTGAGATGTAGGCAGGAGGAAGGTACATCTTAGCACTACACCCACTCTTGGCAGTGTTGCACAGCGGCGGTTGAGTGACTGATGGCCTCAGAGGCTGATGGAAAGCCGAGGGTACAGAAGATGGTGGTGCGTTAGCACTGAGTGAAGTAGCAGGCTATGGTGCTAATTGGGACAAGGGTGTTACTGCTAGAGGGAGGGAGAGAAGGGGAGAGAGGAAGAGAGAAAGAGAGAGGGAGAGAATGTGAGGGAAGGAGAGAGCGAGATGGAGGGAAAAAGTGAAAACAGCATTGACAAGGAACCCTAATTATTTGTCACTCAATATTCTCCCTCTAGTTTTCTCCCTCTAGTATTCTCCCTCTATTCTCCCTTTAGTATTCTCCCTCTAGTATTCTCCCTCTATTCTCCCTCTAGTATTCTCTCTCTATTCTCCCTTTAGTATTCTCCCTCTAGTATTCTCTCTCTACTCTCCCTCTAGTATTCTCCCTCTAGTATTCTCCCTCTAGTATTCTCCCTCTATTCTCCCTCTAGTATTCTCCCTCTATTCTCCCTTTAGTATTCTCCCTCTAGTATTCTCCCTCTAGTATTCTCCCTCTAGTATTCTCCCTCTAGTGTTCTCCCTCTAGTATTCTCCCTCTATTCTCCCTCTAGTATTCTCCCTCTAGTATTCTCCCTCTAGCATTCTCCCTCTAGTGTTCTCCCTCTAGTATTCTCCCTCTAGTATTCTCCTTCTAGTATTCTCCTTCTAGTATTCTCCCTAAAGTATTCTTCCTCTATTCTCCCTCTAGTATTCTCCTTCTATTATTCTCCTTCTAGTATTCTCCCTAAAGTATTCCCCCTCTATTCTCCCTCTACTATTCTCCCTTTAGTATTCTCCCTCTAGTATTCTCCCTCTAGTTTTCTCCCTCTAGTGTTCTTCTTCTAGTTTTCTCCCTCTAGTATTCTCCCTCTAGTGTTCTTCTTCTAGTTCTCCCTCTAGTGTTCTTCTTCTAGTTTTCTCCCTTTAGTATTCTCCCTCTAGTGTTCTTCTTCTAGTTTTCTCCCTCTAGTGTTCTTCTTCTAGTTCTCCCTCTGGTGTTCTTCTTCTAGTTTTCTCCCTTTAGTATTCTCCCTCTAGTGTTCTTCTTCTAGTTTTCTCCCTCTAGTATTCTCCCTCTAGTGTTCTTCTTCTAGTTCTCCCTCTAGTGTTCTTCTTCTAGTTCTCCCTCTTGTGTTCTTCTTCTAGTTTTCTCCCTTTAGTATTCTCCCTCTAGTGTTCTTCTTCTAGTTTTCTCCCTCTTGTATTCTCCCTCTAGTATTCTCCCTCTAGTATTCTCCGTCTAGTGTTCTCCCTTTAGTATTCTCCCTCTATTATTCTCCCTCTAGTATTCTCCCTCTTGTATTCTCCCTCTAGTATTCTCCCTTTAGTATTCTCCCTTTAGTATTCTACCTCTAGTATTCTCCCTCTAGTATTCTCCTTCTAGTATTCTCTCTCTATTCTCCCTCTATTCTCCCTTTAGTATTCTCCCTCTAGTGTTCTCCCTTTAGTATTCTCCCTCTAGTATTCTCCCTCTAGTGTTCTCCCTTTAGTATTCTCCCTCGATTCTCCCTTTAGTATTCTCCCTCTAGTATTCTCCCTCTAGTGTTCTCCCTTTAGTATTCTCCCTCTAGTATTCTCCCTCTAGTATTCTCCCTCTAGTGTTCTCCCTTTAGTATTCTCCCTCTAGTGTTCTCCCTTTAGTATTCTCCTTCTACTATTCTCCCTATAGTGTTCTCCCTTTAGTATTCTCCCTCTAGTATTCTCCCTCTAGTGTGCTCCCGTTAGTATTCTCCCTCTAGTATTCTCCCTCTAGTATTCTCCCTCTAGTATTCTCCCTCTAGTATTCTCCCTCTAGTATTCTCCCTCTAGTATTCTCCCTCTAGTATTCTCCCTCTAGTATTCTCCCTATAGTATTCTCCCTCTAGCATTCTCCCTCTAGTATTCTCCCTCTAGTATTCTCCTTCTAGTATTCTCCTTCTAGTATTCTCCCTAAAGTATTCTTCCTCTATTCTCCCTCTAGTATTCTCCTTCTATTATTCTCCTTCTAGTATTCTCCCTAAAGTATTCCCCCTCTATTCTCCCTCTACTATTCTCCCTTTAGTATTCTCCCTCTAGTATTCTCCCTCTAGTTTTCTCCCTCTAGTGTTCTTCTTCTAGTTTTCTCCCTCTAGTATTCTCCCTCTAGTGTTCTCCTTCTAGTTCTCCCTCTAGTGTTCTTCTTCTAGTTTTCTCCCTTTAGTATTCTCCCTCTAGTGTTCTTCTTCTAGTTTTCTCCCTCTAGTGTTCTTCTTCTAGTTCTCCCTCTGGTGTTCTTCTTCTAGTTTTCTCCCTTTAGTATTCTCCCTCTAGTGTTCTTCTTCTAGTTTTCTCCCTCTAGTATTCTCCCTCTAGTGTTCTTCTTCTAGTTCTCCCTCTAGTGTTCTTCTTCTAGTTCTCCCTCTTGTGTTCTTCTTCTAGTTTTCTCCCTTTAGTATTCTCCCTCTAGTGTTCTTCTTCTAGTTTTCTCCCTCTTGTATTCTCCCTCTAGTATTCTCCCTCTAGTATTCTCCGTCTAGTGTTCTCCCTTTAGTATTCTCCCTCTATTATTCTCCCTCTAGTATTCTCCCTCTTGTATTCTCCCTCTAGTATTCTCCCTTTAGTATTCTCCCTTTAGTATTCTACCTCTAGTATTCTCCCTCTAGTATTCTCCTTCTAGTATTCTCTCTCTATTCTCCCTCTATTCTCCCTTTAGTATTCTCCCTCTAGTGTTCTCCCTTTAGTATTCTCCCTCTAGTATTCTCCCTCTAGTGTTCTCCCTTTAGTATTCTCCCTCGATTCTCCCTTTAGTATTCTCCCTCTAGTATTTTCCCTCTAGTGTTCTCCCTTTAGTATTCTCCCTCTAGTATTCTCCCTCTAGTATTCTCCCTCTAGTGTTCTCCCTTTAGTATTCTCCCTCTAGTGTTCTCCCTTTAGTATTCTCCTTCTAGTATTCTCCCTATAGTGTTCTCCCTTTAGTATTCTCCCTCTAGTATTCTCCCTCTAGTGTGCTCCCGTTAGTATTCTCCCTCTAGTATTCTCCCTCTAGTATTCTCCCTCTAGTATTCTCCCTCTAGTGTTCTCCCTTTAGTATTCTACCTCTCGTGTTCTCCCTCTAGTATTCTCCCTCTAGTATTCTCCCTCTAGTATTCTCCCTCTAGTATTCTCCCTCTAGTATTCTCCCTCTATTCTCCCTCTAGTATTCTCCCTCTATTCTCCCTCTAGTATTCTCCCTCTAGTGTTCTCCCTCTAGTATTATCCCTCTAGTATTCTCCCTCTATTCTCCCTCTAGTATTCTCCCTCTAGTTTTCTCCCTCTAGTTTTCTCCCTCTAGTATTCTCCCTCTATTCTCCCTCTAGTATTCTCCCTCTAGTGTTCTCCCTCTAGTATTCTCCCTCTAGTATTCTCCCTCTAGTATTCTCCCTCTAGTATTCTCCCTCTATTCTCCCTCTAGTATTCTCCCTCTATTCTCCCTCTAGTATTCTCCCTCTAGTGTTCTCCCTCTAGTATTCTCCCTCTATTCTCCCTCTAGTATTCTCCCTCTAGTATTCTCCCTCTAGTTTTCTCCCTCTAGTATTCTCCCTCTATTCTCCCTCTAGTATTCTCCCTCTAGTGTTCTCCCTCTAGTATTCTCCCTCTATTCTCCCTCTAGTATTCTCCCTCTAGTATTCTCCCTCTAGTGTTCTCCCTCTAGTGTTCTCCCTCTATTCTCCCTCTATTATTCTCCCTTTAGTATTCTCCCTCTAGTATTCTACCTTTAGTATTCTCCCTCTAGTATTCTCCCTCTATTCTCCCTCTAGTATTCTCCCTCTAGTATTCTCCCTCTAGTATTCTCCCTCTATTCTCCCTCTAGTATTCTCCCTCTAGTGTTCTCCCTCTAGTATTCTCCCTCTATTATTCTCCCTCTAGTATTCTCCCTCTAGTGTTCTCCCTCTAGTATTCTCCCTCTAGTATTCTACCTGTAGTATTCTCCCTCTAGTATTCTCCCTCTAGTGTTCTCCCTCTATTCTCCCTCTAGTATTCTCCCTTTAGTATTCTCCCTCTAGTATTCTCCCTCTAGTATTCTCCCTCTATTCTCCCTCTAGTATTCTCCCTTTAGTATTCTCCCTCTAGTATTCTCCCTCTAGTATTCTCCCTCTATTCTCCCTCTAGTATTCTCCCTTTAGTATTTTACCTTTAGTATTCTCCCTTTAGTATTCTCCCTCTAGTATTCTCCCTCTAGTATTCTCCCTCTATTCTCCCTCTAGTATTCTCCCTCTAGTATTCTCCCTCTAGTATTCTCCCTCTAGTGTTCTCCCTTTATTCTCCCTCTAGTATTCTCCCTCTAGTGTTCTCCCTCTAGTATTCTCCCTCTAGTATTCTCCCTTTAGTATCCTCCCTCTAGTATTCTCCCTCTAGTAATCTCCCTCTATTATATCTTTAGTTTTCTCCCTCAAGTATTCTCCCTTTAGTATTCTCCCTCTAGTATTCTCCCTCTAGTATTCACCCTCTATTGTCTCTCTATTCTATCTTTAGTATTCTCCCTCCTTAGTATTCTCCCTTTAGTATTCTCCCTCTAGTATTCTCCCTCTATTCTCCCTCTAGTATTCTCCCTCTAGTATTCACCCTCTATTCTCCCTCTATTCTATCTTTAGTATTCTCCCTCCTTAGTATTCTCTTCTCCATTTTTTTCACTTCTGCTCACGTTCCCCCTCTCTGGTGCTCCAGGCCGCCATTCTGCCCATCATTACGCACACCTGTCACCATCGTTGATCGCATCAGCGCTTCATTGGACTCCATCACTTTGTTGATTGCCTCCTCTGTATCTGTCTGTTCCTCAGTTTGATCCTGGTGTCAGCGTTCATTTTATGTTTCCCCTGTCCGTGTTTTGTTTTATGTCTGTTATTTATTAAATATTCACTCCCTGTTCTCGTGTCCCAGCATCTGTCCTCACACTATACTCCCTCTATTGTCCCTTTAGTATTCTCTCCTAGTATTCTCCTTCTACTCTGTGTTTAGTATTCTCCCTTTAGAAGAGGGGTACAGTATTCGTAGAGAGAGAGGAGGGGTACAGTATTGGTAGAAAGTGGAGGGGTACAGTATTGGTAGAGAGAGGAGGGGTACAGTATTGGTAGAGAGTGGAGGGGTACAGTTTTGGTAGAGATAGAGGAGGGGTACAGTATTGGTAGAGAGAGGAGGGGTACATAATCAATAGATTTATGAAGCAGATGTCATAAAGTGCTGTACAGAAACTCAGCCTAAAATCCCAAACAGCAAGCAATGCAGATGTAGATGCACGGTGGCTAGGAAAAACTCCCTAGAAAGGCAGAAACCTAGGAAGATACCTAGAGAGGAACCAGGCTATGAGGGGTGGCCAGTCCTCTTCTGGCTGTATCGGGTGGAGATTATAACAGAACATGGCCAAGATTTTCAAATGTTCATAGATGACCAACAGGGTCAAGAAAATAATAATCACAGTGGTTGTCGAGGGTGCTACAGGTCAGCACCTCAGGAGTAAATGTCAGTTGGCTTTTCATAGCTGATCATACGGACCTTTAAAAGCGAAAACCACCATGTTTTGGTTTGACAGATCTAGACTGAGGCACAGAGACTGTCTCAATGGGGAAAACTGAGCTGACTACACTGACTGCTAGGGGCAGACTCCACTAGGCTGGCAGCTTGGCGAACAGCCTGGCCTGCACCCTATCTCATTGTGGAGCAAGACCCCTGTCTATGTTGATAGATAAGATGAGAGCACCCCTCAAGCTAGGATGAAGTCTGTCACTCATCAGTAGGCCAAGCTTGATTCTGTTTGTCCCAGAAAGAGGGCCAGTTCTCTACATATTCTATCTTTAGGGAGGGACAGAAAACAGTTTTCGACCTGCGATTGAGTTGTGAGACTCTGCTGTAGAGCTCATCACTCCCCCTAACTGGGAGGGGGCCAGAGACAATTACTCAACGCCAAAACATCTTTCTAGCTAAATTGCAGTCTGAAGTTATGTTGCACTTGGTGACCTCTGACTGTTTCATCCTAACATCACTGGTGTCTATGTGGATAACAGTATCCCTATACTTCATTTGGTTTATTTGACCTTTTATTTAACTAGGCAAGTCAGTTAAAACGTCTTATGGCTGAGATCCCGTTAACGCACATATGTCAGAGTCAAGGCCCGCGGGCCACATCCGGCCCGCAAGAAGGTTTTTTACGGCCCCTGGGATGATCTTGATTTATTATTAGAACCGGCCCGCAGCAAGCCGGCAGCCCGCAGATCTTTTACACGCACCAATACTACATTTCCCACAATGCAAAGGTGACGCACCGAGCAGTAGGCTGCTTCATTTCAATATTTATTGGCACAGCAGTCGTCAGCATCACAGTAAAATTAACTTTCAGATACCCATCAAAAATGGCAAAACGGAAGGTGGATACTGAGAACCGGGGGTTTCAAACAAGGTGGGAGTCGGAGTATATGTTCACGAAGGTAGCTGGAAAACCTGTGTGTCTTCTGTGTGGAGAAAGTGTGGCGGTACTGAAAGAGTATAATCTGAGACGACATTATGAAACGAAACACGCGGACAAAAACAAGAATATGGACATGGAACAAAGGCTACAAAAGGCAGAGGAATTAAAACGAGGCCTCAAATCTCGACAGGCTCTGTTCAAAAAAGCCAAATCACAAGGCCAGGCTGCTGTCAAGGCCAGTTTTATTTTGGCAGAAGAGATCGCTAAATCAGCCCGGCCATTTACGGAGGGGGATTTCATCAAAAACTGCATGATTAAAGTTTGTGACGAAGTTTGCCCAGAAAAAAGGCAACTCTTTTTAAATGTGAGTCTGAGCAGAAACACCATTGCCGAGAGAGTAGACCAGTTGTCCATCAATCTAAAAGAGCAGCTTGTGAAAAAGGGAAAAGATTTTATTGCATATTCCTTGGCTGTGGATGAGAGCACCGACATTTATGACATTGCCCAGTTGTCAATTTTCATCCGCGGAGTGGACTCCAACCTAAGCGTGACAGAGGAGTTTTTGGCTTTACGTCCTATGCATGGCACAACTACGGGGCATGATTTGTATGAAGAGGTGTCAAGATGTGTAAATGAGATGGAGCTGCCTTGGGAAAAACTCGTGGGTTTGACAACCGACGGAGCACCTGCGATGTGTGGACACAGGAGCGGACTGGTGGCGAAGATACGGGAAAAGATGCAAGAGGAAAACGCGACAGGTGAGCTGACAGCTTATCATTGTATCATACACCAGGAAGCTTTGTGCGGTAAAGCCTTGAAAATGGAGCATGTAATGAGCATCATCACGCGCACAGTTAACTTTATCAGAGCCAAAGGTTTGAATCACCGCCAGTTCAAGGCATTTCTGACGGAGTTAGAAACGGAGCATGGTGATTTGCCTTATCACACAGAGGTGCAATGGCTAAGCCAGGGAAAGGTGCTTCAAAGATGTTTCGAGCTTCGTGAGGAGATTTGTCTGTTCTTGGACAGCAAAGGGAAAGACACAACACAACTCCGAGACGAAATGTTTCTGTGTGAAATGGCTTTTCTGTGTGACATTACGAGTCATCTGAATGCAATAAACTTGCAGCTGCAGGGTCGGGATCGTGTCATCTCTGATATGTACAGTACAGTGAAGGCATTTAAAACCAAACTGACTCTGTGGGAGACGCAGATGCGGAAAGAAAATTTGAGCCACTTTCCCAGCTGCCAGACCATGAAAGAGAAGCTCTCTACCAGTGCGTTCCCGAGCACACAGTTGGCTGATAAAATAGGTATGCTTGCCGCTGACTTTCGACGCCGATTTGCTGACTTTGAAGCACAAAAAAGCAGGTTGGAACTGCTCGGTAACCCATTTGCTGTTGACGTGGAAAGCTCACCACCAAACCTCCAAATGGAGTTGATTGACCTCCAATGCAATGATGCACTGAGGGCAAAATATGCGGCAGTGGGTGCTGCGGAGTTCGCCCGTTTCCTCCCCGGCACAATGCCCCAGCTGCGCATCCAGGCTGCTCAAACGTTGTCTATGTTTGGCAGCACATACCTGTGTGAACAACTGTTTTCTTTGATGAACCTGAACAAAACATCACACAGAAGTCGACTTACTGCTGAACACCTCCACTCAATTCTGAGGATTTCTTCAGCTCAGAGCCTTACCCCGAACATTGATGAACTTGTGGAAAAGATGGGACACCACCAAGTATCACCCTCAACCTCAAACAAGTGAACATTACTGTGCAATCACATATTTAGAGTTTTTACTCAGTTCAAGTTTAAAAGTTAAAATTTAATATTTGTTTTCACTGCATGTTACTTCTCCTTAAACAAAGTGTTGTTTTTGATTAATAGATTTTTGCACTTTATTTTTTTGTATTTCAATCCAATTATATTTTAAAAATATTTCAGTTGAGTGGATGATAGAAAATTGCTATTATTGTTTTTTCTTTGAAGTAAATTTAGCCCACTTTTGCTAAAATAGAAAATATAGTCTACTGATGGTGCCTTGAATACCGGTTTCTTTCATTTAATGTTCATGTTATGGGGATATTTATATAAAGGAAATTTGTCTTTTGTGTCTGTTGAAAATTAAAGATTACTGACAGAGCCATAAGAAAATATTGCTTTATTTATCTGATCATATTGTAATATATTTGTTAGGTTTTCAGTAGGTTCAATTAGGTTCACTAGACTATATGCGTCATTTAAAAATTTTTCAATGAACATTCGAACAGTCCGGCCCTCGTCTTGTAGCTGATTTTTTTATTTGGCCCTCCGTCCATTTGACTTTGACACCCCTGCGTTAACGGGATCGATATGACAACAGCCAGTGAAAGTGCAGGGCGCCAAATTCAAAACAACAGAAATCTCATAATTTAATTTCCTCAAACATACATAACATACATAATACAGGTAACGATTGGAGGACAGAGGAGCCTCTTAAAGAAGAAGTTACAGGTCTGTGAGAGCCAGAAATCTTGCTTGTTTGTAGGTGACCAAATACTTATTTTCCACCATAATTTGCAAATAAATTCATTAAAAATCCTACAATGTGATTTTCTGGATTTTTTTTCCTCATTTTGTCTGTCATAGTTGAAGTGTACCTAGGATGAAAGTTACAGGCCTCTCTCATATTTTTAAGTGGGAGAACTTGCACAATTGGTGGCTGACTAAATACGTGTTTTGCCCCACTATACATACCATTTTAAAGGTGATCTTGTTGTTAATCCCACCACAGTGTCCGATTTCAAATAGGCTTTACAGCGTATGCACCACAAATGATTATGTTAGGTCAGAGCCAAGTCACAGAAAAGCACAGCCATTTTTCCAGCCAAAGAGTGGAGTCACAAAAATCAAAAATAGAACCTTTGATGATCTTCATCAGATGACACTCATAGGACCTCATATTACACAATACATGTATGTTTTGTTCGATAATGTTCATATTTATATAAAGAAAATCTCAGTATACATTGGTGCGTTCAGTAGTTCCAAAAACATCCGGTGATATTGCAGAGAGCCACATCAATTCACAGAAATACTCATCATAAATGTTGATGAAAATACAAGTGTTATGCATGGAACTTTAGATAAACTTCTCCTTAACCTTTTGCGTGTAGGGGGCAGTATTTTCATTTTTGGCAAAAAAACGTACCCATTTGAAACTGCCTATTTCTCAGCCCCAGAAACTAGAATATGCATATAATTGTCAGATTAGGATAGAAAACACTCTAAAATTTCCGAAACTGTAAAAATATGGTCTGTGAATATAACATAACTGATATTGCAGGCGAAAACCTGAGGAAAATCCAACCAGGAAGTGCCTCTTATTTTGAAACCTCTCTGTTCCTATGCATGCATATCCTCCATTTAAAGGGATATCAACCAGATTCCTTTTTCTATGGCTTCCCTTAGGTGTCATCAGTCTTTAGACATAGTTTCAGGCTTTTATTTTGAGCGTGAAAGATCACTTTCCGTAAGTGGATAGGTGGGGGCTCTGAGTGAGTTTTGCGCAACAGAGTAAAGCGGCCATTGTTTCTCCCTGTCCTATTGAAAAACCTACACTCCGGTTGATATATTATAGAATTTATATTTTAAAAACAACCTGAGGATTGATTATAAAAAACGTTTGACATGTTTCTGTGGACATTATGGATATGATTTGGAATATACGTCTGCGTTGTCCTGACCGCTCTTTCCTGTGGATTTCTGAACATAATGCAACATTTTGGGTATAAAAATCATCTTTATGGAACAAAAGGAACATTTGTTGTGTAACTGGCAGTCTCGTGAGTGAAAACATCCGAAGATCATCGAAGGTAAACGATTAATTTGATTGCTTTTCTGATTTTCGTGACCTAGCTACTTAATGCTTAATGTACATAATGTTATGTTATTGCTATGGATAAATTTACACAAACGCTTGGATTGCTTTCGCTGTAAAGCATAATTTCTAAATCTGAGACGACAGGTGTATTAACAAAAGGCTAAACTGTGTTTTCCTATATCGCACTTGTGATTTCATGAAAATGAATATTTTTTAGTAATATTATTTGACTGTGGCGCTATGATATTCAGCGGTTGCTGAACAGAATGGGTAGCGTCAAGAAGTTAATGCAACCGCTGTGTCAGATTTCAAAAAAGCTTTACGGAAAAAGAAAACCATGCAATAATCTGAGTCGGCGCTCAGAGACCCAACAAGCCAAATAGATATCTGCCACATTGTGTAGTCAACAGAAGTCAAAAATAACATTTATAAATATTCACTTACCTTTGATGATCTTCATCAGAATGCATTCCCAGGAATCCCAGTTCCACAATAAATGTTTGTTTTGTTCGATAATGTCCATCATTTATGTCCAAATAGCTACTTTTTGTTAGCGCGTTTTGTAAACAAATCCAAAGTCACGAAGCGCGTTCACTAGGAGCAGACGTAATGTCAAAAAGTTCTGTTACAGTCCGTAGAAACATGTCAAACGATGTATAGAATCAATCTTTAGGATGTTTTTAACATAAATCTTCAACAATGTTCCAACCGGAGAATTCCTTTGTCTGTAGAAAAGCAATGGAATACGAGCTACCTCTCACATGAAGGAGCGTCACGAGCCTGTGGCACTCTGCCAGACCACTGACTCAAAGAGCCCTTATGAGCCCCTCCTTTACAGTAAACAATGTTCTAAAGACTGTTGACATCTAGTGGAAGCCTTGGGAAGTGCAACATGACCAATATCCCACTGTATCTTCAATAGGGAATGAGTTGAAAATCGACCAACCTCAGATTTCCCACTTCCTGGTTGGATTTCTTCTCAGGTTTTTGCCTGCCATATGAGTTCTGTTATACTCACATACATCATTCAAACAGTTTTAGAAACTTCAGAGTGTGTTCCATCAACATATACTAATAATATGCATATATTTGCAACTGGGACTGAGTAGCAATCCGTTTACTCTGGGCACCTCTGGGCACCGTATTCATCCAAGCTACTCAATACTGCCCCCAACCATAAGAAGTTTAAGAACAAATTCTTATTTTCAATGATGGCCTAGGAACAGTGGGTTAACTGCCCTGTTCAGGGACAGAACGACAGATTTACCATCAACACTTATTGTGGATCCCCATTAGTTCCTGCCAAGGCAGCAGCAATTCTCCATGGGGTTTATTGTGGATCCCCATTAGTTCCTGCCAAGGCAGCAGCTACTCTTCCTGGGGTTTATCATGGATCCCCATTAGTTCCTGCCAGGGCAGCAGCTACTCTTCCTTCCTGGGGTTTATTATGGATCCCCATCAGTTCCTGCCAAGGCAGCAGCTACTCTTCCTGGAATTTATCATGGAGTTCCATTAGTTCCTGCCAAGGCAGCAGGTACTCTTCCTGGGGTTTATTATGGATCCCCATTAGTTCCTGCCAAGGCAGTAGCTACTCTTCCTGGGGTTTATTATGGATCCCCATTAGTTCCTGCCAAGGCAGCAGGTACTCTTCCTGAGGTTTATTATGGATCCCCATTAGTTCCTGCCAAGGCAGTAGCTACTCTTCCTGGGGTTTATTATGGATCCCCATTAGTTCCTGCCAAGGCAGTAGCTACTCTTCCTGGGGTTTATTATGGATCCCCATTAGTTCCTGCCAAGGCAGCAGCTACTTTTCCTGGGGTTTAGATTGCCTTTGAGGTGCATTATGTTTGGAATGAGTGGGGTGTGCAATGTGGAGAAAGGGATGTAGGGGACATGGGATGTGGGATGTGGTGACTGGGATGTAGGGGATGTGGTGACTGGGATGTAGGGGATGTGGGATGTGGTGACGGGGATGTAGGGGATGTGTTGACTGGGAAGTGGGATGTGGTGACTGGGATGTAGGGGATGTGGTGACTGGAATGTAGGGGATGTGGGAGGTAGTGACGGGGATGTGGGATGTGTTGACTGGGATGTAGGGGATGTGGGATGTGGTGACTGGGATGTAGGGGATGTAGGGAATGTGGTGACTGGGATGTAGGGAATGTGGGATGTGGTGACTGGGATGTAGGAGATGTGGGAGGTGGTGACGGGGATGTGGGATGTGTTGACTGGGATGTAGGTGATGTGGGATGTGGTGACTGGGATGTAGGGGATGTTGAGGTGGTGACGGGGATGTGGGATGTGTTGACTGGGATGTAGGGGATGTGGGATGTGGTGACTGGGATGTAGGGGATGTGGGAGGTGGTGACTGGGATGTAGGGGATGTGGGATGTGGTGACTGGGATGTGGGATGTGGGACGTGTTGACTGGGATGTCGGGGATGTAGGGAATGTGGTGACTGGGATGTAGGGGATGTGGGATGTGAGTCTGTACTACCCTCTCTACTGTCTCTGGAGGGCTGATATCTTTTGGCGACTGTCATGGAACTTTGAGGAGTTCACCTCACTCTCTCACTCACTCACTCACTCACTCACTCACTCACTCACTCACTCACCCAGTCTCTCACTCACTCTCTCACTCACACACTTCACTCAGTCACTCACTCAGTCACTTGCACGCACGCACGCACGCACACACACACACACACACACACACACACACACACACACACACACTAAGAAACCAATCAAGAAACTGATGAAGAGACACAGAGAGATGAGTAGTTGTGAGTTTTCATTAAAGGTGCAATATGGAGAAATCCCTCCACCATTTCCTGGTTTCTAAAATTCTAGTAGTTAGCCTTATTTCAGTTTATGTGACAAAACAACCAATGTAAATAATCATTGTACTATTTAAACCGCTGTGAAATATATTTTCAATAACCACAAATATTGTATTTTTAGTTTTTTGAAGCTGGTGTACAAAACCGAAAGTCAAAGACTCCAAACCGAAACATAAGAACGGGAAGCTTAGAAATAGTGCACATAGAACAGATCTACCACTTCTTAGACTTGTTTTCAGTGAGAATGACAGTGAGAATGACACATTTCTATGTGAATTTGGCTGGGTTGCTCAAAAAGTAACATATTTCAGCTTTAACTGACATTAATTGATGTTTTAACCTTGTGTGGCACTGCCATTTTAGAGAAGGAGATAGGAAGAGAGGAGGGACAGAGGGAAGAGAGGAGGGACATAGAGAGGAGAGGAGGGACAGAGAGAGGAGAGGAGGGACAGAGAGAGGAGAGGAGGGACAGAGGGAGGAGAGGAGGGACAGAGGGAGGAGAGGAGGGACAGAGGGAGGAGAGGAGGGACAGAGAGAGGAGAGGAGGGACAGAGAGAGGAGAGGAGGGACAGAGGGAGGAGAGGAGGGACAGAGAGTGGAGAGGAGGAACAGAGGGAGGAGAGGAGGGACAGAGGGAGGAGAGGAGGGACAGAGAGAAGATAGGAGGGACAGAGGGAGGAGAGGAGGGACAGAGGGACAGAGGGAGGAGAGGAGGGACAGAGGGACAGAGGGAGGAGAGGAGGGACAGAGGTAGGAGAGGAGGGGCAGAGGGAGGAGAGGAGGGACAGATAGAGGAGAGGAGGGACAGAGGGAGGAGAGGAGAGACTTGAGGGACAGAGGGAGGAGAGGACGGACAGAGGTGGGAGAGGAGGGACAGAGGGAGGAGAGGAGAGACAGAGAGAGGAGAGGAGAGACGGAGGGACAGAGGGAGGAGAGGAGGGACAGAGGGAGGAGAGGAGGGACAGATGGAGGAGAGGAGGGACAGAGGGACAGAGGGAGGAGAGGAGGGACAGAGGGAGGAGAGGAGGGACAGAGGGAGGAGAGGAGGGACAGAGGGAGGAGAGGAGGGATGAACACACTTATCAACACACACGTGTAAACACTACCTTTTGTCCTCATCCACTCCTATTGTTGCTAAAATGTATTGTTGTTCTGAGTCTTTAGTGAGGAGCTGCATTTCCCCTGGTCATAACCACTAAATGAGAGCCAGATGGTACAGGTCTATGTGGATCTTGCAATACATGTTCAACTCTACGTGTGTGTTTGCGTGTGAGCGAGTGTGTGTGTGTTTGTGAGACGTGCTGGATAAGAGAGCACAGCTATGCTAATGTAAAGTTTCCTGGAACTGTGTAACTCAAATGTGAATAAGTTAGCCGTTAGCACGATGTTAGCGGGCACGCTAAATGGAACAGCTAGAGAGAGAGAACAAACCGGGGACACAGACCTAATTCTCTCACACTGTGTCAGAAAGAGAGGGAGAGGGAGGGAAGGAGAAAGGGAGAGAGAGAGAGAGCTAACAAGCGGTCAAGACAACACTCACGCACATCGGGGAACGTCTTGGCCACGCATTCCTGGTCATATTCACCCTGACAGAAAATACCTAGCACACACACACACACACGCACGCGCACACACACACACACACACACACACACACACACACACACACACACACACACACACACACACACACACACACACACACACACACACACACACACACACACACACACACACACACACACACACACACACACAGTAGACTGTGTCCTTGCTGCTTCACATCAAAGAAACTCAGAAGGTGTGTACAGGTGCAATATGGAGAAATCCCTCCACCATTTCCTGGTTTCTAAAATTCTAGTAGTTAGCCTTATTTCAGTTTATGTGACAAAACAACCAATGTAAATAATCATTGTACTATTTAAACCGCTGTGAAATATATTTTCAATAACCACAAATATTGTATTTTTAGTTTTTTGAAGCTGGTGTACAAAACCGAAAGTCAAAGACTCCAAACCGAAACATAAGAACGGGAAGCTTAGAAATAGTGCACATAGAACAGATCTACCACTTCTTAGACTTGTTTTCAGTGAGAATGACAGTGAGAATGACACATTTCTATGTGAATTTGGCTGGGTTGCTCAAAAAGTAACATATTTCAGCTTTAACTGACATTAATTGATGTTTTAACCTTGTGTGGCACTGCCATTTTAGAGAAGGAGATAGGAAGAGAGGAGGGACAGAGGGAAGAGAGGAGGGACATAGAGAGGAGAGGAGGGACAGAGAGAGGAGAGGAGGGACAGAGAGAGGAGAGGAGGGACAGAGGGAGGAGAGGAGGGATAGAGGGAGGAGAGGAGGGACAGAGGGAGGAGAGGAGGGACAGAGAGAGGAGAGGAGGGACAGAGAGAGGAGAGGAGGGACAGAGGGAGGAGAGGAGGGACAGAGAGTGGAGAGGAGGAACAGAGGGAGGAGAGGAGGGACAGAGGGAGGAGAGGAGGGACAGAGAGAAGATAGGAGGGACAGAGGGAGGAGAGGAGGGACAGAGGGACAGAGGGAGGAGAGGAGGGACAGAGGGACAGAGGGAGGAGAGGAGGGACAGAGGTAGGAGAGGAGGGGCAGAGGGAGGAGAGGAGGGACAGAGAGAGGAGAGGAGGGACAGAGAGAGGAGAGGAGGGACAGAGGGAGGAGAGGAGAGACTTGAGGGACAGAGGGAGGAGAGGACGGACAGAGGTGGGAGAGGAGGGACAGAGGGAGGAGAGGAGAGACAGAGAGAGGAGAGGAGAGACAGAGGGACAGAGGGAGGAGAGGAGGGACAGAGGGAGGAGAGGAGGGACAGATGGAGGAGAGGAGGGACAGAGGGACAGAGGGAGGAGAGGAGGGACAGAGGGAGGAGAGGAGGGACAGAGGGAGGAGAGGAGGGACAGAGGGAGGAGAGGAGGGATGAACACACTTATCAACACACACGTGTAAACACTACCTTTTGTCCTCATCCACTCCTATTGTTGCTAAAATGTATTGTTGTTCTGAGTCTTTAGTGAGGAGCTGCATTTCCCCTGGTCATAACCACTAAATGAGAGCCAGATGGTACAGGTCTATGTGGATCTTGCAATACATGTTCAACTCTACGTGTGTGTTTGCGTGTGAGCGAGTGTGTGTGTGTTTGTGAGACGTGCTGGATAAGAGAGCACAGCTATGCTAATGTAAAGTTTCCTGGAACTGTG
>NC_048585.1:54690919-54783419 GCF_013265735.2 Oncorhynchus mykiss | reverse complement strand
GGAGGGGGTGTTAAATCAATCGGAATAGGATGCGGAGTGAAAGAAAGAGAGAAGCTGAGAGAGAAAGAATACGATAATACAGTAGTTCAATTAAAAATTGAGATAGAAACCGTCGAAAGTAGACAGGGAAAGAGAAAGAGAAAAAGAGAAAGAGAAAGACAGAAGAGGTAAAAACAGTGCTAGAGAGGAGACAGATGGAAGTAGAGAGGAGAGTAGAGTAGAGACTGACTGTGTGTCTGGGGTTTGACGCACTGTGTGCTGTGCTGTGTGGTCTGGGCAGAGAACACACAGGGCATGGCCAGGCTGGAGGAGCCAGCTCTGACACAGGCCAGAGACGATCCCTGAGCACCCAGCGTCAGGAACCAGCTAGCTGCCCCGGCAGTCACCATGGAAACCCATAACAATAACATAGCATAACTGTAGCTGTCCCTGGGGTCTGGGCCAAGTCTCCTTGGTAACAGTGGATACTGTTTATGATATAAAATAAGAATAGCATAAAGTTAGGGCTAGGTATAGGATTTTATCCCGTTTTAGGAAAGACCCAGATGTCGATCAGAGTTTCGAAAGGTACAGAATGGCAGGCAGTCTCAGGGTCAGGGCAGGCAGTCTCAGGGTCAGGGCAGGCAGTCTCAGGGTCAGGGCAGGCAGTCTCAGGGTCAGGGCAGGCAGTCTCAGGGTCAGGGCAGGCAGTCTCAGGGTCAGGGCAGGCAGTCTCAGGGTCAGGGCAGGCAGTCTCAGGGTCAGGGCAGGCAGAGGTCCGTAATCAAGTGTGATGTGACAAGGTACAGAAAGGCAGGCAGGCTGGGTCCAGGAAGGCAGAATGGTGAAAAGCACAAGGACAGGTGAAACAGATCAGGGTGTGACAGATTTTCACAAAGGAGTGAGAAGTATACTATACAGAAGTATGTGGACACCCCTTCAAATGAGTGGATTCGGCTATTTCAGCCACAACCGTTGCTGACAGGTGTATAAAATGGAGCACACAGCCATGCAATCTCCATAAACAAACACCGGCAGTAGAATGGCCCGTACTGAAGAGCTCAGTGACTTTCAACGTGGTACCATCATAGAATGCCACCTTTCCAACAAGTCAGTTTGTAAAAATGTTCTTAGCTGGTCCAAATGGTCCCTCTGTGGTGGTTCCCTGTCGAATACTGTCATAAACATGATGTGATTTAGACTGGGTTTGGCTGTTAAGTAAGCAGGAGCTTCTCAGCAGCTTTTCCAGCGCCTCGCAAAATGAGTTTTAATGATGTCTTAATTAAAGCAGCATTTGGTGTAGCTTACACATATCCTCTTTCCTTCTCCTTTTCTCCTCTCTATCTCGTTCTCGTCTCCGAATATGATTTCATGAGCTGCTGATGAGAAGTCTGTGGAGGAATGGATGAGGTAGGCTGGGAGGCTTTGGGGAGAGAGAGGGAGCCTCACAGACTGTTGGAAAGCATTAGGATTATTAATCGCAGTGGGTCGATGCGGTTCACATTTCTGAAATCATTGACACCCTTGGTAAAAGAGGAGCAATAATGACTGTATAAATGAAGTAATTAAATTACTGAACTATATTGTATGCTCAAAATGACTAAAAAACAAAGTTATTTTATACGAATACAATTACAATTACGGATAAAGGTATTTGGTTTAATAATTTATATATTATTTTCTAAATAAAAGATCAATAGAAAACATCTAGGGAGCAGTCATCTGGGGTGGCAGGTAGCCTAGTGGTTAGAGTGTTAGAGAGCCAGTAAGTGAAAGCTTGCTGAATTGAATCCCCAAGCTGACAAGGTAAAAATCTGTTGTTCTGCCCCAGAACCCACTGTTCCCCGGTAGGCTCTCATTGTAAAAAAAAAAAATTGTTCTTATCTGCCTAGTTAAATAAAGGTTAAATTGAAAAAAAATCTCAAGAAAGATTCAGAGGGAAGACATGCTAACCTCTCACCATTACCAATAACAGGGGAGGTTAGCATGTAATATCATATCCCCATGACATGCTAACCTCTCACCATTACCAATAACAGGGGAGGTTAGCATGTAATATCATACCCCCAAGACATGCTAACCTCTCACCATTACCAATAACAGGGGAGGTTAGCATGTAATATCATATCCCCATGACACGCTAACCTCTCACCATTACCAATAACAGGGGAGGTTAGCATGTAATATCATATCCCCATGACACGCTAACCTCTCACCATTACCAATAACAGGGGAGGTTAGCATGTAATATCATACCCCCAAGACATGCTAACCTCTCACCATTACCAATAACAGGGGAGGTTAGCATGTAATATCATATCCCCATTACATGCTAACCTCTCACCATTACCAATAACAGGGGAGGTTAGCACGTAATATCATACCCCCAAGACATGCTAACCTCTCACCATTACCAATAACAGGGGAGGTTAGCATGTAATATCATACCCCCAAGACATGCTAACCTCTCACCATTACCAATAACAGGGGAGGTTAGCATGTAATATCATACCCCCAAGACATGCTAACCTCTCACCATTACCAATAACAGGGGAGGTTAGCATGTAATATCATACCCCCAAGACATGCTAACCTCTCACCATTACCAATAACATGGGAGGTTAGCATGTCTTGAGGGTAGGATGTTTGACCCTATGTAACTTTCTCACTTTCATTATTCACGATTCATTCAGGATGATCCGTAACCATGGTAGCTAATTTCTATTGGCCACAAAATAATCAGAAACTAAACCAAAACAAACAGCAAATACATCCAACAAGTTTGTAGAGTCACAAGTTTGATGTAATCATTGTGTGCTGGGAATATGGGACCAAATACTGAACTTTTGACTACTTTATTTCTAAGAATATTTAGGGGTGTTTATCATTTTGACCCCTTCCTGATATTACTTGTTAAACAAAATCTCTCAGTAATTGAACTGTTATAAAATAATATTGTTTAAAAAACAAAAAATTGCATACAATGTTGCTCAGTAATTGAATGATTTATTTTATACAGTCATTAATCTTTATCCAGGGGGTCAAGCAGTTAACTCTATTATATATGCATACTCACACATGTGTGTGTGTGTTTATTCAAGCGTGTGTGTATGTTCAAGCGTGTGTGTGTGTTCAAGAATGTGTGTGTGTGTGTGTGTGTGTTCAAGCATGTGTGTGTGTGTATCTTGGGTTCAGGGCTAGGCTGAGCCGCAGATGTGATAACTAAAAGATAGGGGTCAGTGAAGGGCAGCTCTCAGTGCCTCTTCACCACCACTACTGTACCACTACCACTACCGCTGCTGTTGGTGAACCCCCCCAGACACGATCGATACACTGCCTCTGGGTGAGTCCTGTTGACTGCCTCTGGGTGAGTCCTGTTGACTGCCTCTGGGTGAGTCCTGTTGACTGCCTCTGGGCGAGTCCTGTTGGACTGCCTCTGGGCAAGTCCTGTTGACTGCCTCTGGGTGAGTCCTGTTGACTGCCTCTGGGTGAGTCCTGTTGACTGCCTCTGGGCGAGTCCTGTTGACTGCCTCTGGGTGAGTCCTGTTGACTGCCTCTGGGTGAGTCCTGTTGACTGCCTCTGGGTGAGTCCTGTTGACTGCCTCTGGGTGAGTCCTGTTGGACTGCCTCTGGGTGAGTCCTGTTGACTGCCTCTGGGTGAGTCCTGTTGACTGCCTCTGGGTGAGTCCTGCTGATTGCCTACGGGTGAGTCTTGTTGACTGTTGACCATCAGATGCATATCTGTATTCCCAGTCATGTGAAATCCATAGATTAGGGCAATTTATTTCAATTGACTCATTTCCTCATTTGGCGCATGCTGACTGCAGGAATGTCCACCAGAGCTGTTGCCAGAGAAATTAATGTTAATTTCTCTACCATAAGCCGCCTCCAACGTCGTTTTGGAGAATTTGTGAGTACATCCAACCGGCCTCACAACCGCAGACCACGTGTAACCATGCCAGCCCAGGATCTCCACATCTGGCTTCATCACCTGTAACTCAGTAAAATCTTTGAAATGGTTGCATGTTGCATTCATATTTTTGTTCAGTGTAGTTACAGTATGAAATTCACAGAACTTTAAGTTTACCAGCTAAATATCTTCTAACTATTAAGTTAACTGTCTAAAATGTGCTAAATGCTCTGCATTTGGTTTGCTAAATTAGTAATTAGTTAGCTATCTAGCTAAGTAGTTCGCTTTTTCCAAAATCAAGCGTTGCTTGGTAACAGCAGAGAAATCCATCCTGGATCAAGAGCCTTGCTGTCTAATATTTGTTTTGTGCAGCAAACTGGGAGTAAATTTGTTGTGGGGCAAAAAAGTATTTAGTCAGCCACCAATTGTGCAAGTTCTCCCACTTAAAAATATGAGAGAGGCCTGTAATTTTCATCATAGGTACACTTCAACTATGACAGATAAAATGAGAAGATAAAAAATCCAGAAAATCACATTGTAGGATTTGTAATGAATTTATTTGCAAATTATGGTGGAAAATAACTATCTTCCAATTTTCCTAAGTCTCTCATTGTGGCACCTGACCACATGACTGAACAGTAGTACAGGTGCGACAAAACTAGGGCCTATAGTACCTGCCTTGTTGACAGTGTTGTTAAGAAAGCAGAGAAGTGCTTTATTAACCCCATCTTAGCTACTGTTGTATCAATATGTTTTGACCATGACAGTTTACAATCCAGGGTTACTCCAAGCAGTTTAGTCACCTCAACTTGCTCAAATTCCACATGATTCATTACAAGATTTAGTTGCGGTTTAGGGTTTAGTGAATGATTGTGCCCCAAATACAATGCTTTTAGTTGTTGTAATATTTAGGAATAACTTATTCCTTGCCACCCATTCTGAAACTAACTGCAGCTCTTTGTTAAGTGTGTTGCAGTCATTTCCAGTACTGTAGTAGCTGACGTGTATAGTGTTGAGTCATCCGCATACATTTAAAAAAAATGTTATTTCACCTTTATTTAACCAGGTGGTAGGCTAGTTGAGAACAAGTTCTCATTTGCAACTGCGACCTGGCCAAGATAAAGCGTAGCAATTCGACACAACACACAACAACACAGAGTTACACATGGAATAAACAAAACATACAGTCAATAATACAGTAGAACAAAAGAAAACGAAAAGTCTATATACAGTGAGTGCAAATGAGGTAAGTTAAGGAAATAAATAGGCCATGGTGGCGAAGTAATTACAATATAGCAATTAAACACTGGAATGGTAGATCGGCAGAAGATGAATGTGCAGGTAGAGATACTGGGGATACTGAGATACATAGACACAATGGCTTTATTCAAAGCCTGTGGCATGTCGTTAGTAAAGATTGAAAAAAGTAAGGGGCCTAAACAGCTGCCCTGCGGAATTCCTGAATCTACATGGATTATGAATTATGTTGGAGAGGCTTCCATTAAAGAACACCCTCTGTGTTCTGTTAGACAGGTAACCCTTTATCCACAATATAGCAAAGGGATGTAAAACCATAACACATACGTTTGTCCAGCAGTAGACTATGATCAATAATGTCAAAAGCCTCACTGAAGTCTAACAAAACAGCCACCCACACAATCTTTTTATCATCAATTTCTCTCAGCCAATCATCAGTCATATGTGTAAGTGCTGTCCTTGTTGAATGTTCTTCCCTATAAGCATGCTGACAGTTTGTTGTCAATTTGTTTACAGTAAAATAGCATTGTATCTGGTCAAACACATTTTTTTCCTAAAGTTTTCTCAGGGTTGGTAACAGGCTGATTGGTCAGCTATTTGAGTCAGCAAAGGGGGCTTTACTGTTCTTGGGTAGCGGAATTACTTTTGCTTCTGTCCAGGCCTGAGGGCACACACTTTCTAGTAGGCTTAGATTGAAGATATGGCAAATAGGAGTGGCAATATCGTCCGCTATTATCCTCGTACATTTTCCATCCAAGTTGTCAGACCCCGGTGGCTTGTCATTGTTGATGGATAACAGGAATTGTTTTACTTCTTCCACACTCACTTTACGGAATTCAAAATTACAATGCTTGTCTTTCATAATTTGATCAATTATACTTGGATGTGTAGTGTCAGCGTTTTAAGTCTAATATCATGGGTAATTGAGTCGCCAATGACTAGTGTTTTCAATTTGTCAGATGGTGGGATGCTTCAGCAACTCAGACGTCGTAACGGGTGGAGGAGAGACCTGAGAAGGCTCGGTCTCTGACTCCAACTCGTTGCTTATTGGGGAATACCGGTTGAAAGTTTCTCCCGGCTGAATGAGAGACACCGGTTGAGCATGCCGACAGTATTTCTTTCCGTAAGCCGTGAGAAGATTGTCCGGCCGCTGGGACTGTGCAGAGGGATTAACACTACTACCTGTATTTATTGGTGGCACAGATGCTGTTGCATCCCTTCCTACACTTAAAATGCTCTTGACTAACGATTGCGTCTGAAGCCGGGCTTGAAACTCGGCTATCCTCACCATAAGGTACAGCGGCTGCAAAGAGAAGGCATAATCATACTTAGCTTTTGCCTTTTTGGAAGAGTCCTGCAGATTCCTGACAGATAAAGCATTCCGGGTGAAAAAGTTTCATTAAAAAAGTCAAGTGAGGACAAAACTAAGGTGTTAGTAAACTTTTTAAATACAGAGTTTGATTAAAAGTAAAAAAAAGCAAGAGCGTTTGGCAGGTTGCCAAGTAGCAACAAGATCTCTCTGTAGAGTCATAGCATTAGAATGTATTAGCCATACTCTCAGGCCTCTGTGTATGTGTGTGTGTGTGTGTGTGTGTGTGTGTGTGTGTGTGTGTGTGTGTGTGTGTGTGTGTGTGTCTGTCTGTCTGTCTGTCTGTCTGTCTGTCTGTCTGTCTGTCTGTCTGTCTGTCTGTCTGTCTGTCTGTCTGTCTGTCTGTCTGTCTGTGTGAAGTTAGAAAGGAAATAAATATGGACCTTAGTTACAGTATGTTGAGCTTATAGTTTTCACAGTTTGTCCTCAGGGCTTTGGCATTCAAATGGACATTTGACAAAGGTACACTTCTGGAGAACGTTCACTGCCTGATGTCGCCAACGTATGATGTCATCAACATGAGAACAGGATAAGCTGTATTTAAAACCTAGTTTAGGATATAATTCACCTGCCCCTCTTTTGGTTCACCATATATTAATCTACTACTCCCAGGACTCCTAAAAAAAACTAAGGGCCTGTAGTAAAGGGAGTGGTGAGTGTTGTTTTTCTGACCAAACATAAATACACAAATGTCCATAATAAAAACCCCTACCCTCACCCCTACCCCTAATCCTACCCTCACCTCCTCCTTCAACCCTCAATGCCAGTCTACTTGTAAGGTTTCCTCCTCCAGTATCAACTCTCTTGTTCCTGCTTCACCTGGCTTCAACTATCTTGTTCCTGCTTCACCTGGCTTCAACTCTCTAATGCCTGCTTCCCCTGGCTTCAACTCTCTAATTCCTGCTTCCCCTGGCTTCAACTCTCTTGTTCCTGCTTCACCTGGCTTCAACTCTCTTGTTCCTGCTTCACCTGGCTTCAACTCTCTTGTTCCTGCTTCACCTGGCTTCAACTCTCTTGTTCCTGCTTCCCACTGGCTTCAACTCTCTTGTTCCTGCTTCCCACTGGCTTCAACGCTCTAATGCCTGTTATCCTGGCTTCAACTCTCCTAATATTTTATATTGGGGTGGAAAGACAAAGGAGAGAAATGTTACCACAACTGCTCTGCCTCAATGCAGCATTATGTGACTTGTCTCTAATGGGGTTTGGAATATAGGCTTTCCTTTTTAAGCATGACGTGGAACAGTATAACCAAAACATTCATCAATAATATGCAGTTCTGAGGGTAAAACTATTTTACGACAGATCTATATAGAAACAAGCAACAGAAACCCCAGTAGATTGAATCTTTAATGCTATGTGATTGTGCCCTGTCATTTGATTCATTGAAGTAAGAACCCTTTGATGAAATGAATGATTTTGAGGAAACCCTCAAGAATCAGGTAGTGATTACGTAATGCTCGTAATTCTCATTTTACGGTTGGCAGTTGGTTTGGACTGAATCAGGGGGTCCTTTTTAACCCCCCCTCAAAAAATACATCAGGGAGGATTTTAGCTAATCCTTTTATCCCCGTGTGTGAGTGTGTGTGCGTGCATGGGTGTTTTTACCCGTTCCGATAGAAAGATGGAAGTGTACTAAGGCGTCATGTTGTTGTTGGAGACACCCCTGCCTCACGGATCCCAGGTCTGCCGCTGACGAGTTAATTGTGAAATTGATACCCGCCGCTTGGCTGTCAGGGAGATCGTTTTCCCATCAGCCCTGACGTGTGATTTGTCCCCCAGACTGTATGTGATGCGGCCTGGCTCCCGTTCAAGACTCTCGCTATCTCTCTCTCTCTCTCTCTCTCTCTCTCTCTCTCTCTCTCTCTCTCTCTCTCTCTCTCCATCTCTCTTCATCTCTCTCTCTCTCTCTCTCTTTCACGTTTCCTCTCTCTCTCTCTCTCTCTCTCTCTCTCTCTCTCACGTTTCCTCTCTCCATCTCTCTTCCTCTCTCTCACACAGGGGTTTGATTAAATGCGGAACACACACTTCGGTTAAATGCATTCAGTTGTGCAACAGACTAGATATCCCCTTTCCTATTCTCTCTCGCCCGCTCGGTTTCTCATTCTCGGCTAATCCATTTCGCGGCACTGTCTGAGAGATGCACTTTTCAATATGGCTGCTGTCCCATGACTCATTCCCACTTTGAGAGGCAGAGAATGAGTGTATGAGAGAGAGAGGGAGTGACAAGGACGGGGGAAGATAGATTTTTTTTCACACAGTGTTAATGCTGACAGTCGATTCCAAAGGTCTCTGCATGACGTCTCTGCACATTGAGGGGTAGACTCGGGATTGGCCAGATTTCCGGCTGCCCCCATCTTCGAATGACACACCCGAGCCTCCTGTCACAACCCCTGCCGTTGCCATGACAGCAGCTCACCAGCCCAGGAAATCGCTTCCCCAAACTTCCATTAGGAAGCGCCACACTTGAAACAAACGACAGTGAGAGAGAAACGTAAGGGTGACAAACCTCTCTATTTGAGGTCGTTTCTGCCGCCTGATGTAACCCTAGCCCCTCTTTGTAAGCTGTCGCTGTTGTTGCCTTCTATAAACATTAGCAGTCAAATAAAACTCACCACTTGCTGCTCTCGGTTGGGGAAAGTTGCTGACGCTGTTGCATCTCTCTCGCTCTCTCTCTCTCTCTCTCTCTCTCTCTCTCTCTCTCTCTCTCTCTCTCTCTCTCTCTATATATATATATATATATATATATATATATATATGACTCTCTTTGTCTCTCTCCCACTCTCTCTCCCTCTATTACTCTCTCTCTCTCTTGCTGTCTCTCTCCCAATCACTCTCGTGGTAGCTCTCACAACTCATGGCCAAGCCACAGAGGAATTTAATTGAACTGATTTAAGACACATAAATGCCAATGGAATGTGATGCGGTTAAGCATAAATCAAGTGTCTGATCTGGGGCTAGTGGGGGCTGGCAGACTGGCCGACTGGGCTGGCGTGGGCCCAGTCAGTTCCTATGATAAAGGGGGGTGTAGAATAGCTCTATTGATTAAGGAGGCGTCATGTTAGGATGATAAATATGGCAGCGGGCACACCAGGCCGCGAGGCCTGCGCTCAATGTAATATGTAGCACAGAGGAGAGGAGTTTTGCGAAGTATAGGCCTATACAACTGTATCACCTTTCTCACTGAATTGACGAAATTCATGGATTACTTTTCACTTGAAACAAGTACCGTGTCAGTTACTTAATGCACCGTAATCTGAGAATTTGAGTATGCCAGCAGTTGAACATTACAGCCCTTTATGGATAGACCTCTCTCTGCCCTCCAGCTGTGGTACTGCTGTGTACTGCTATCCCCGATGCAGTGACAACATCTGTGTACTGCTATCCCCGATGCAGTGACAACATCTGTGTACTGCTATCCCCGATGCAGTGACAACATCTGTGTACTGCTATCCCCGATGCAGTGACAACATCTGTGTACTGCTATCCCCGATGCAGTGACAACATCTGTGTACTGCTATCCCCGATGCAGTGTCAACATCTGTGTACTGCTATCCCCGATGCAATGACAACGTCTGTGTACTGCTATCCCCGATGCAGTGACAACATCTGTGTACTGCTATCCCCGATGCAGTGACAACATTTGTGTACTGCTATCCCCGATGCAGTGACAACATCTGTGTACTGCTATCCCCGATGCAGTGACAACATCTGTGTACTGCTATCCCCGATGCAGTGACAACATCTGTGTACTGCTATCCCCGATGCAGTGACAACATCTGTGTACTGCTATCCCCGATGCAGTGACAACATTTGTGTACTGCTATCCCCGATGCAGTGACAACATCTGTGTACTGCTATCCCCGATGCAGTGACAACATCTGTGTACTGCTATCCCCGATGCAGTGACAACATCTGTGTACTGCTATCCCCGATGCAGTGACAACATCTGTGTACTGCTATCCCCGATGCAGTGACAACATCTGTGTACTGCTATCCCCGATGCAGTGACAACATTTGTGTACTGCTATCCCCGATGCAGTGACAACATCTGTGTACTGCTATCCCCGATGCAGTGACAACATCTGTGTACTGCTATCCCCGATGCAGTGACAACATCTGTGTACTGCTATCCCCGATGCAGTGACAACATCTGTGTACTGCTATCCCCGATGCAGTGACAACATTTGTGTACTGCTATCCCCGATGCAGTGACAACATCTGTGTACTGCTATCCCCGATGCAGTGACAACATCTGTGTACTGCTATCCCCGATGCAGTGACAACATCTGTGTACTGCTATCCCCGATGCAGTGACAACATCTGTGTACTGCTATCCCCGATGCAGTGACAACATCTGTGTACTGCTATCCCCGATGCAGTGACAACATTTGTGTACTGCTATCCCCGATGCAGTGACAACATCTGTGTACTGCTATCCCCGATGCAGTGACAACATCTGTGTACTGCTATCCCCGATGCAGTGACAACATCTGTGTACTGCTATCCCCGATGCAGTGACAACATCTGTGTACTGCTATCCCCGATGCAGTGACAACATCTGTGTACTGCTATCCCCGATGCAGTGTCAACATCTGTGTACTGCTATCCCCGATGCAGTGACAACATCTGTGTACTGCTATCCCCGATGCAGTGACAACATCTGTGTACTGCTATCCCCGATGCAGTGTCAACATCTGTGTACTGCTATCCCCGATGCAGTGGAAATAATAAACTCATCTAAAAATGGTGGTTGGCGGACCCTTTACCCCTCTTGTCTGTCTGAATGTGCAGGTTGTACGCACAAGCCAAGCTTCTGGGAGAGCACCATGGTCCCTTTCTGGGAGAGCACCATGGTCCTCTTCTTGATTGTTTATTAAACATTCACCACATCCTTTCAGACAATAAATATCTGCCTTTTAATTTTCACCAGTTCACCAGTTCTCCCATTGACTGTTAGAGCTGACCATTACAACCTGACCTGTCCCTATTCTGTACCTCCTTGCTGGGAGGGAGAGAGGGAGGGAAGGAGTGAGAGAGAGGGAGGGAAGAAGGGAGTGGGGGAGGGAGAAATGGTAGAGGGATGACAGTGAGAAAGAGAGAGAGAGAGAGAGAGAGGGAGAGGGAGATATGGTAGAGGGACGACAGCGAGAGAGAGAGAGAGAGAGGGAGAGGGAGAGAGAGAGAGAGGGAGAGAGAGAGAGAGAGAGAGAGAGAGAGAGAGAGAGAGAGAGAGAGAGACATAGGTAGACAGAGAGAGAGAGAGAGAGAGAGAGAGAGAGAGAGAGAGAGAGAGGGGAGAAGCTGGGATGACATGAGGGAGACGGGCAAAGAGAGCATGAGAAAATGAAGAACAAAATTGAAAATAAAGACTGAAATATTGCCTGGAGAGAGGTAGTCAGAGAGGACGAAAGATGATAGCCAGAGACATAAAGAAGAAGAAAGATGATAGCCAGAGACATAAAGAAGAAGAAAGATGATAGCCAGAGACATGAAGAAGAAGATGAAAGATGATAGCCAGAGACATGAAGAAGAAAGATGATAGCCAGAGACATGAAGAAGAAGAAGAAAGATGATAGCCAGAGACATGAAGAAGAAAGATGATAGCCAGAGACATGAAGAAGAAGAAAGATGATAGCCAGAGACTAAAAGAAGAAGATGAAAGATGATAGCCAGAGACATGAAGAAGAAGATGAAAGATGATAGCCAGAGACATGAAGAAGAAAGATGATAGCCAGAGATATGAAGAAGAAGAAAGATGATAGCCAGAGACTAAAAGAAGAAGATGAAAGATGATAGCCAGAGACATGAAGAAGAAGATGAAAGATGATAGCCAGAGACATGAAGAAGATGAAAGATGATAGCCAGAGACATGAAGAAGAAGATGAAAGATGATAGCCAGAGACATGAAGAAGAAGATGAAAGATGATAGCCAGAGACATAAAGCAGGACAGAGCTAGTCAGAGTCACCTTAAAGCTGTTTAACAGTGGTGACAGTAGCAGGAGAGAGGTGGTCAGAGTCACCTTATAGCTGTTTAATGATTGTGACAGTAGCAGGAGAGAGGTAGTCAGTCACCTTATAGCTGTTTAAGTTAACGGTGGTGACAGTAGCAGGAGAGAGGTAGTCAGTCACCTTATAGCTGTTTAACGGTGGTGACAGTAGCAGGAGAGAGGTAGTCAGTCACCTTATAGCTGTTTAAGTTAACGGTGGTGACAGTAGCAGGAGAGAGGTAGTCAGTCACCTTATAGCTGTTTAACAGTGGTGACAGTAGCAGGAGAGAGGTGGTCAGAGTCACCTTATAGCTGTTTAACAGTGGACAGTAGCAGGAGAGAGGTAGTCAGTCACCTTATAGCTGTTTAACGGTGGTGACAGTAGCAGGAGAGAGGTAGTCAGTCACCTTATAGCTGTTTAACGGTGGTGACAGTAGCAGGAGAGAGGTGGTCAGTCACCTTATAGCTGTTTAAGTTAACGGTGGTGACAGTAGCAGGAGAGAGGTAGTCAGTCACCTTATAGCTGTTTAACAGTGGTGACAGTAGCAGGAGAGAGGTGGTCAGAGTCACCTTATAGCTGTTTAACAGTGGACAGTAGCAGGAGAGAGGTAGTCAGTCACCTTATAGCTGTTTAACGGTGGTGACAGTAGCAGGAGAGAGGTAGTCAGTCACCTTATAGCTGTTTAACGGTGGTGACAGTAGCAGGAGAGAGGTAGTCAGTCACCTTATAGCTGTTTAAGTTAACGGTGGTGACAGTAAGCAGGAGAGAGGTGGTCAGTCACCTTATAGCTGTTTAACGGTGGTGACAGTAGCAGGAGAGAGGTGGTCAGAGTCACCTTATAGCTGTTTAACGGTGGTGACAGTAGCAGGAGAGAGGTAGTCAGTCACCTTATAGCTGTTTAACGGTGGTGACAGTAGCAGGAGAGAGGTAGTCAGTCACCTTATAGCTGTTTAAGTTAACGGTGGTGACAGTAGCAGGAGAGAGGTAGTCAGTCACCTTATAGCTGTTTAACAGTGGTGACAGTAGCAGGAGAGAGGTGGTCAGAGTCACCTTATAGCTGTTTAACAGTGGACAGTAGCAGGAGAGAGGTAGTCAGTCACCTTATAGCTGTTTAACGGTGGTGACAGTAGCAGGAGAGAGGTAGTCAGTCACCTTATAGCTGTTTAACGGTGGTGACAGTAGCAGGAGAGAGGTGGTCAGTCACCTTATAGCTGTTTAAGTTAACGGTGGTGACAGTAGCAGGAGAGAGGTAGTCAGTCACCTTATAGCTGTTTAACGGTGGTGACAGTAGCAGGAGAGAGGTAGTCAGTCACCTTATAGCTGTTTAAGTTAACGGTGGTGACAGTAAGCAGGAGAGAGGTGGTCAGTCACCTTATAGCTGTTTAACGGTGGTGACAGTAGCAGGAGAGAGGTGGTCAGAGTCACCTTATAGCTGTTTAACGGTGGTGACAGTAGCAGGAGAGAGGTAGTCAGTCACCTTATAGCTGTTTAACGGTGGTGACAGTAGCAGGAGAGAGGTAGTCAGTCACCTTATAGCTGTTTAAGTTAACGGTGGTGACAGTAAGCAGGAGAGAGGTGGTCAGTCACCTTATAGCTGTTTAACGGTGGTGACAGTAGCAGGAGAGAGGTGGTCAGAGTCACCTTATAGCTGTTTAACGGTGGTGACAGTAAGCAGGAGAGAGGTAGTCAGTCACCTTATAGCTGTTTAAGTTAACGGTGGTGACAGTAAGCAGGAGAGAGGTGGTCAGTCACCTTATAGCTGTTTAACGGTGGTGACAGTAGCAGGAGAGAGGTGGTCAGAGTCACCTTATAGCTGTTTAACGGTGGTGACAGTAGCAGGAGAGAGGTAGTCAGTCACCTTATAGCTGTTTAACGGTGGTGACAGTAGCAGGAGAGAGGTAGTCAGTCACCTTATAGCTGTTTAAGTTAACGGTGGTGACAGTAAGCAGGAGAGAGGTGGTCAGTCACCTTATAGCTGTTTAACGGTGGTGACAGTAGCAGGAGAGAGGTGGTCAGAGTCACCTTATAGCTGTTTAACGGTGGTGACAGTAGCAGGAGAGAGGTGGTCAGAGTCACCTTATAGCTGTTTAAGTTAACGGTGGTGACAGTAGCAGGAGAGAGGTGGTCAGTCACCTTATAGCTGTTTAACGGTGGTGACAGTAGCAGGAGAGAGGTGGTCAGAGTCACCTTATAGCTGTTTAACGGTGGTGACAGTAGCAGGAGAGAGGTGGTCAGAGTCACCTTATAGCTGTTTAACGGTGGTGACAGTAGCAGGAGAGAGGTGGTCAGAGTCACCTTATAGCTGTTTAACGGTGGTGACAGTAGCAGGAGAGAGGTGGTCAGTCACCTTATAGCTGTTTAACGGTGGTGACAGTAGCAGGAGAGAGGTGGTCAGAGTCACCTTATAGCTGTTTAACGGTGGTGACAGTAGCAGGAGAGAGGTGGTCAGTCACCTTATAGCTGTTTAACGGTGGTGACAGTAGCAGGAGAGAGGTGGTCAGAGTCACCTTATAGCTGTTTAACGGTGGTGACAGTAGCAGGAGAGAGGTGGTCAGTCACCTTATAGCTGTTTAACAGTGGACAGTAGCAGGAGAGAGGTGGTCAGAGTCACCTTATAGCTGTTTAACGGTGGTGACAGTAGCAGGAGAGAGGTGGTCAGAGTCACCTTATAGCTGTTTAACGGTGGTGACAGTAGCAGGAGAGAGGTGGTCAGAGTCACCTTATAGCTGTTTAACGGTGGTGACAGTAGCAGGAGAGAGGTGGTCAGAGTCACCTTATAGCTGTTTAACGGTGGTGACAGTAGCAGGAGAGAGGTGGTCAGAGTCACCTTATAGCTGTTTAACGGTGGTGACAGTAGCAGGAGAGAGGTGGTCAGAGTCACCTTATAGCTGTTTAAGTTAACGGTGGTGACAGTAAGCAGGAGAGAGGTGGTCAGTCACCTTATAGCTGTTTAACGGTGGTGACAGTAGCAGGAGAGAGGTAGTCAGTCACCTTATAGCTGTTTAACGGTGGTGACAGTAGCAGGAGAGAGGTGGTCAGTCACCTTATAGCTGTTTAAGTTAACGGTGGTGACAGTAGCAGGAGAGAGGTGGTCAGAGTCACCTTATAGCTGTTTAACGGTGGTGACAGTAGCAGGAGAGAGGTGGTCAGAGTCACCTTATAGCTGTTTAACGGTGGTGACAGTAGCAGGAGAGAGGTAGTCAGTCACCTTATAGCTGTTTAACGGTGGTGACAGTAGCAGGAGAGAGGTGGTCAGTCACCTTATAGCTGTTTAACGGTGGTGACAGTAGCAGGAGAGAGGTAGTCAGTCACCTTATAGCTGTTTAACGGTGGTGACAGTAGCAGGAGAGAGGTGGTCAGAGTCACCTTATAGCTGTTTAACGGTGGTGACAGTAGCAGGAGAGAGGTAGTCAGAGTCACCTTATAGCTGTTTAACGGTGGTGACAGTAGCAGGAGAGAGGTGGTCAGAGTCACCTTATAGCTGTTTAACGGTGGTGACAGTAGCAGGAGAGAGGTGGTCAGAGTCACCTTATAGCTGTTTAACGGTGGTGACAGTAGCAGGAGAGAGGTGGTCAGAGTCACCTTATAGCTGTTTAACGGTGGTGACAGTAGCAGGAGAGAGGTGGTCAGAGTCACCTTATAGCTGTTTAACGGTGGTGACAGTAGCAGGAGAGAGGTGGTCAGAGTCACCTTATAGCTGTTTAACGGTGGTGACAGTAGCAGGAGAGAGGTGGTCAGAGTCACCTTATAGCTGTTTAAGTTAACGGTGGTGACAGTAGCAGGAGAGAGGTGGTCAGAGTCACCTTATAGCTGTTTAATGATTGTGACAGTAGCAGGAGAGAGGTGGTCAGAGTCACCTTATAGCTGTTTAACGGTGGTGACAGTAGCAGGAGAGCTCTAGATTAAATTTGTTGCAAGTCCATTAGGTTAAAAACGATTTAGAGAGTAGTTCACAAAATGCTGAACAGAACGTACCACAGTACATTAGAGGAAGTGAGAGTTGACCAAGGCAATGATGAATGGTGGTCCTGGAAAAGGAAAATCAGAAGGGAATTCACAGAGAGGATGCTCTGTTAAGTGAATCAACTGTAATAACTACTGTAAATCTAATATTCCCCCCAGGCCTCTAACTTGGCTATGTTTGACTGGTGAAGTTATAATACAAGATTTAGGTTGATTTTGTAGGGTGTTTGGGTGTGTGTTTGGTGGTGGGGTGGGCGATTGTGTGTGACTGGTAAACTGTCTCCCTGTGTGTGTGTGTGTGTGTGTGTGTGTGTGTGTGTGTGTGTGTGTGTGTGTGTGTGTGTGTGTGTGTGTGTGTGTGTGTGTGTGTGTGTGTGTGTGTGTGTGTGTGTGCCTGGTAAACTGTATGTCTCGCTGCGCGCGCGTGTGTGTGTGTGTGTGTGTGTGTGTGTGTGTGTGTGTGTGTGTGTGTGTGTGTGTGTGTGTGTGTGTGTGTGTGTGTGAATAGATGCTGTTTTATACACTTGTCTATTCCTCTGTCTAACTCCTGCTAGCCACACTCTTGCATAAGACACCAACAGGGCTGTGTACAGAACACTATTAAGATGCTCTCACCGGATTATAGAATATTCTTTTTCCTGCCTTTTTCCTGCCTTCTCTTTTTGAATTTGAAAAGCATCTCTCTGCATCGCGGCGGTGGTGAATCATCTTACGTCTATTCAAAGACTTCCTGCGGTGCCAACCGAGACGGGTAGCTTAAAATCTCCTCAGGCTACAAGCACCATGGCCAGATGTACTGTATGCCTCCAACCTGCTTTAACACAGTACGGAGAGGATTTTACTTTGTGTAGGAGTTGAAAAAATGAAGTACAGGTAATTTGATGCTGACAGTAACTTTATGTTCTATGTCTTTATGTTGGAGAGGTTTTTGTACAGTTTGAAAAGTGATGGAGAATAGTGATTAAGAATGCCTTTTTTTAGGCTAGGTCTATTGAAAGATTTGAGTGGCAGTTAGAGGAGTTTTTCTCAATTGCTTAAACACAATTTCTGAAACCTTGCTCCATTTCCTGAAAACATTAAACACAAAACCTCATCTTCAAGCACTATTTACATAACATAGGTTTACATAACCTCTGACTCCTCTCTCAAAACAGTTTTACCTGTGTTCAAAATCAAACACTGCTCTCAAATCATAAACAAAGTGATCAAAATGATATACACTCTCAAGCAGTCAGTAAACAATACACTGAAATATAGAAAACACATTGTTCAAAACATACTATTCTCAGGGAGAAGTACATTTTTAATCTAAAAAAATATTCATATTTTTCCGTCATTGTCTTTTGATGAACCAAAACATGTTCTATCATAGCAGCTCAAAATTGATCAGAAATTACTACTCTGCTTTGCTCTTTGCAATTTAGTTTTCTGTTCTTCCTCCTCCTTGTACCCCTATTTTTTACAGTACTGTACCCTGCATCTCACAAACTTGTCCTTTGTCTCTGTGATACTGTAATTCTTGTTCTTTGTTGATATGAACCTGCAACCAGTCAAAATCTATTGAGCAGTCAGTACTGTTAATAAATGGAAAGCACAATGTTCAGGGCCATACAATTTGTCCATTGTACAGTATACAGTCTACACTGTACTACAGTATCCATTCTCAGACTTTCTCCTTCCCACCTTCAACAACCTGTTTGCTCTCTGAACTGGCTTATATTGGTTGTGTCGCATCATTTGAAACAGGTTAAATCAATTTTGAGTGGTTGTGTTCAACCAATGACATGTGTTCTCTATTTGTATTTGATTGTTGCCACTTGTGTTTACCAGTATGGTAAAGGCAACTGAGAACTTTGTTCAGCCAATGGGGTTTTAGTGTTTTAGCAATTGAGAAAAACTGTAGAAGGGACAAAAATCAAAGGAGTAAACATGTGATCAATGTGCTTCTTCTTGTCTTTGGGCTGGGTCAGGCCAGAGCACTTCGTCGACATTACAAGCAATATTATCCCCCCTGAGGCAACGGGGGAAGAAGCCTCTTGTGTCCCGTATCCAGCCCTGACATGATTCCTCACCTATATCACCACAGGCTAAATCCATGGCTTGCAGCAGGTTTACTCTGGGGTAGGGTTGTCTATCATACACTTTCCATCTCCAAGAGGAGAAAAACTCCTCAATCGGATTCAGGAAAGGCGAGTATGGAGGGAGGTACAAGTTCATAATCTGCCCATTGATGTTAAACCATTCCCTTACCTGAGCAGCTCGGTGGAAGCTGACATTGTCCCACACTATCACATAGGTGGGAATGGGATTCTCATTTAGCTATTGACCCTGCTGCTCTTGAACCTGCTGCTCAAATAAAATATCTCTTAGATTGGCAATAAATCTTAGAAGGTGCTGGGTGTTATATGGCCCGAGTGTAACATGGTGATGTAGAACACCATGGTTGCTGATAGCAGCACAGATTGTGACATTGCCACCTAGTTGACCAGGGCCACTGTCCAATCATGTTTCGGCCTCTCCTTCTCCTCTTCGTTAGATTGAAGCCTGCTTCACCGACAGAGATGAACTCATGGGGTCTGTCCAGGGATTCCAAGTCAAATATTGTCTGTGTAGAAATACAATATACTATATGTAGGATTTTGTAAGTCGTACAGAGACAGTGCTATACTGTAGAGTACAATTAGGCTTCTGATTCACACACATTGTATGTACTGATGAGTAATGTCATTCACATAGTATGTGTTAGTACTGTAGACAATCTGGATTACAGTAAATGTTTCTGAATGTACACTTACTTGCACATACTGAGCTCGCAGTTCTTTCACCCTTGGTGAGTTGCGCTCAAAAGGTACTCTGTATACTTGTTTCATTCGCATCCTGTTACGATGGAGGACACGGTCAGTTGTGGAAATGCTCACACTGTCGATTCCCTGGAAGACGTTCTCCTTCCCACCTTCAACAACCTGTTTGCTCTCTGAACTGGCTTATATTGGTTGTGTCGCATCATTTGAAACAGGTTAAATCAATTTTGAGTGGTTGTGTTCAACCAATGACATGTGTTCTCTATTTGTATTTGATTGTTGCCACTTGTGTTTACCAGTATGGATGACATGTGCATTAGAGTGCAGAATGTGTTTTGAGAATGAGAATGTGTTTAGAGTTTTGCTGAAAAGTCTAAGTGAGATCTGTAAATTGTGTTTTACCATGTGAAATGGTTTAAGGTATTGACAACAGACTGCATAATTAGCTAAATGAGTCCAGGCAACTGAGAACTTTGTTCAGCCAATGGGCTTTAGTGTTTTAGCAATTGAGAAAAACTGTAAATTGTGTGTGACTAAAAAGGAAGAACCAATAGAAAACCATTCCGAGTCGGCCATTTTGCTTGAATATCACAACAAGATGAATCTGATTCAAGTGTTCTTTGTTTTGGGTGAGTAAGAGAGAGACAGAGAGAGAAAAGGTGAGTAAGAGAGAGACATAGAGAGAAAGGGTGAGTAAGAGAGAGACAGAGAGAGAAGGGTGAGTAAGAGAGAGACAGAAAAAGAAAGGGTGAGTAAGAGAGAGTCAGAGAGAGAAAGGGTGAGTAAGAGAGACAGAGAGAGAACGGGTGAGTAAGAAAGACACAGAGAGAAAGGGTAAATAAGAGAGAGACAGAGAGAGAAAGGGTGAGTAAGAGAGAGACAGAGAGAGAAAGGGTGAGTAAGAGAGAGAAAAAGGGTGAGTAAGAGAGACAGAGAGAGAAAGGGTGAGTAAGAGAGAGACAGAGAGAGAAAGGGTGAGTAAGAGAGACAGAGAGAGAGAAAGGGTGAGTAAGAGAGAGAGAAAGGGTGAGTAAGAGAGACAGAGAGAGAAAGGGTAAGAGAGAGACATAGAGAGAAAGGGTGAGTAAGAGAGAGACAGAGAGAGAAAGGGTGAGTAAGAGAGACAGAGAGAGAAAGGGTGAGTAAGAGAGAGACAGAGAAAAAGAGAAAGAGAGAGAAAGGGTGAGTAAGAGAGAGACAGAGAGAGAAAGGGTGAGTAAGAGAGAGTCAGAGAGAGAAAGGGTGAGTAAGAGAGAGACAGGTAGAGAAAGGGTGAGTAAGAGAGAGACAGAGAGAGAAAGGGTGAGTAAGAGAGAGACAGAGAGAGAAAGGGTGAGTAAGAGAGAGACAGGTAGAGAAAGGGTGAGTAAGAGAGAGACAGAGAGAGAAAGGGTGAGTAAGAGATAGAGAAAGGGTGAGTAAGAGAGATACAGAGAGAGAAAGGGTGAGTAAGAGAGAGCGAAAGGGTGAGTAAGAGAGAGAGAAAGGGTGAGTAAGAGAGAGAGACAGAGAGAAAGGTTGAGTAAGAGAGGCAGAGAGAAAGGGTGAGTAAGAGAGAGTCAGAGAGAGAAAGGGTGAGTAAGAGAGAGACAGAGAGAGAAGGGTGAGCAAGAGAGAGTCAGAGAGAGAAGGGTGAGTAAGAGAGAGAGAGAGAGAGAACGGGTGAGTAAGAGAGAGACAGAGAGAGAAAGGGTGAGTAAGAGAGAGAGGCAGAGAAAGAAAGGGTGAGTAAGAGAGAGTCAGAGAGAGAAAGGGTGAGTAAGAGAGAGACAGAGAGAGAAGGGTGAGCAAGAGAGAGTCAGAGAGAGAAGGGTGAGTAAGAGAGAGACAGAGAGAGAACGGGTGAGTAAGAGAGAGACAGAGAGAGAAAGGGTGAGTAAGAGAGAGAGAAAGGGTGAGTAAGAGAGAGAGGCAGAGAAAGAAAGGGTGAGTAAGAGAGAGAAAGGGTGAGTAAGAGGGAGAAAAGGTGAGTAAGAGAGAGACATAGAGAGAAAGGGTGAGTAAGAGAGAGCGAGTGAAAGGTAAAGAGAGAGACAAAGAGTAAGAGATATACAGTGCCTTGCGAAAGTTTTCGGCCCCCTTGAACTTTGCAACCTTTTGCCACATTTCAGGCTTCAAACATAAAGATATAAAACTGTATTTTTTTGAGAAGAATCAACAACAAGTGGGACACAATCATGAAGTGGAACGACATTTATTGGATATTTCAAACTTTTTTAACAAATCAAAAACTGAAAAATTGGGCGTGCAAAATTATTCAGCCCCTTTACTTTCAGTGCAGCAAACTCTCTCCAGAAGTTCAGTGAGGATCTCTGAATGATCCAATGTTGACCTAAATGACTAATGATGATAAATACAATCCACCTGTGTGTAATCAAGTCTCCGTATAAATGCACCTGCACTGTGATAGTCTCAGAGGTCCGTTAAAAGCGCAGAGAGCATCATGAAGAACAAGGAACACACCAGGCAGGTCCGAGATACTGTTGTGAAGAAGTTTCAAGCCGGATTTGGATACAAAAAGATTTCCCAAGCTTTAAACATCCCAAGGAGCACTGTGCAAGCGATAATATTGAAATGGAAGGAGTATCAGACCACTGCAAATCTACCAAGACCTGGCCGTCCCTCTAAACTTTCAGCTCATACAAGGAGAAGACTGATCAGAGATGCAGCCAAGAGGCCCATGATCACTCTGGATGAACTGCAGAGATCTACAGCTGAGGTGGGAGACTCTGTCCATAGGACAACAATCAGTCGTATATTGCACATATCTGGCCTTTATGGAAGAATGGCAAGAAGAAAGCCATTTCTTAAAGATATCCATAAAAAGTGTGGTTTAAAGTTTGCCACAAGCCACCTGGGAGACACACCAAACATGTGGAAGAAGGTGCTCTGGTCAGATGAAACCAAAATTGAACTTTTTGGCAACAATGCAAAACGTTATGTTTGGCGTAAAAGCAACACAGCTCATCACCATGAACACACCATCCCCACTGTCAAACATGGTGGTGGCAGCATCATGGTTTGGGCCTGCTTTTCTTCAGCAGGGACAGGGAAGATGGTTAAAATTGATGGGAAGATGGATGGAGCCAAATACAGGACCATTCTGGAAGAAAACCTGATGGAGTCTGCAAAAGACCTGAGACTGGGACGGAGATTTGTCTTCCAACAAGACAATGATCCAAAACATAAAGCAAAATCTACAATGGAATGGTTCAAAAATAAACATATCCAGGTGTTAGAATGGCCAAGTCAAAGTCCAGACCTGAATCCAATCGAGAATCTGTGGAAAGAACTGAAAACTGCTTTTCACAAATGCTCTCCATCCAACCTCACTGAGCTCGAGCTGTTTTGCAAGGAGGAATGGGAAAAAATGTCAGTCTCTCGATGTGCAAAACTGATAGAGACATACCCCAAGCGACTTACAGCTGTAATCGCAGCAAAAGGTGGCACTACAAAGTATTAACTTAAGGGGGCTGAATAATTTTGCACGCCCAATTTTTCAGTTTTTGATTTGTTAAAAAAGTTTGAAATATCCAATAAATGTCGTTCCACTTCATGATTGTGTCCCACTTGTTGTTGATTCTTCACAAAAGAATACTGTTTTATATCTTTATGATTGAAGCCTGAAATGTGGCAAAAGGTCGCAAAGTTCAAGGGGGCCGAATACTTTCGCAAGGCACTGTATATTGGTGTCAGAGGAAATGTCAGAGGAAAATGTCAAGTGTCTCAACACCTTTCTCAGTTTCCCAGCACCGCTGCTCACACCTCACACACTCTCACACACCCTGACACACTGTGGGTCCAAACTGTACTCACTGGGGGGAGGCTGCATATCAGCCTGGTTGTTAAAGGTCCAATCCAGACGTTTTTATCTCAATATCAAGTGTTTTCCTTTATTTGTACTATTTTCTACATTGTAGAATAATAGTGAAGACATCAAAACTATGAAATATCACATATGGAAACATGTAGTATTTTGGTTTTTTTAAACATCAAAATATGTTTGATAATTGAGATTCTTCAAAGTAGCCACCCTTTACCTTGATGACAGATTTGCACACTCTCAACCAGCTTTATGAGGTAGTCACCTGGAATGCATTTCAATTAACTGGTGTGCCTTGTTAAAAAATGTATTTGTGGAATTTCTTTCCTTCTTGATGTGGTTGAGCCAATCAGTTGTGTTGTGACAAGGTAGGGGTGGTATACAGAAGATAGCCCTATTTGATAAAAGACCAAGTCCATATTATGGCAAGAACAGCTCAAATAAGCAAAGAAAAATGACAGCCCATCATTACTTTAAGACATGAAGGTCAGTCAATCGGGAACATTTCAAGAACTTTGAAAGTTTCTTCAAGTGCAGTAGCAAAACCCATCAAGCACTGTGATGAAACTGGCTTTCATGAGGACCGCCACAGGAAAGGAAGACCCAGAGAACTATGTTCATTAGAGTTAACTGCATCTCAGATTGCAGCCCAAATAAATGCTTCAGAGAGTTTAAGTAACAGACACAACTCAACATCACGTGTTCAGAGGAGACTGCATCAATCAGTCCTTCATGATCGAATTGCTGTAAATAAACCCCTACTAAAGGACACCAATAAGAAGAAGAGACTTGCTTGGTCCAAGAAACACAAGCAATGGACTTTAGACCGGTGGAAATTGGTTTGATGAGTCCCAATTTGTGATTTTTGGTTCCAACCGGCGTGTCTTTGTGAGACACAGAGTAGGTGAACGGATGATCTCTGCATGTGTGGTTCCCACCGGGAAGCACAGAGAAGGATGGTGTGGGGATTCTTTGCTGGTGACACTGTCTGTGATTTATTTAGAATTCAAGGCACACTTAACCAGCATGGCTACCACAGCATTCTGCAGTGACACGCCATCCCATCTGATTTGCGCTTAGAGGGTCTATCATTTGTTTTCAACAGGACAATGACCCAACACATCTCCAGGTTGTGTAAGGGCTATTTGACCAAGACTGAGAGTGATGGAGTACTGCATCAGATGACCTGGCCTCCACAATCACCCGACCTCACACCAATTGAGATGGTTTGGGATGAGTTGGACCGCAGAGTGAAGGAAAAGCAGCCAACAAGTGCTCAGCATATGTCGGAACTCCTTCAAGACTGTTGGAAAAGCATTCCAGATGAAGCTGGTTCAGAGAATGCCAAGAGTGTGCAAAGCTGTCATCATTTCTCAAGCAAGGATTTTGCTAGGTGTGTGTGTGTGTGTGTGTGTGTGTGTGTGTGTGTGTGTGTGTGTGTGTGTGTGTGTGTGTGTGTGTGACGCAAGCCCCTGTGGGGATGAACAGACTTGTCTGTGAACTGAAAGGCTGGCACACACACACACACACACATACAATAGTGTACACACATACAATAGTATACACACGTGTGTGTGTGTGTGTGTGTGTGCGTGGGAGTGCGCGTGCGTGTGTGTGTGTGTGCGTGTGTGTGTGTGTGTGTGTGTGTGTGTGTGAGAGCGAGAGAGTGAGTGTGTGTGTGCTGTCAGTACTCACAGTTACACAGGTGGTTGCTACGGGCTGTTTCCCTGGAGACATCCATCGCAGACTTAATTGGTTTATTTACAGTTCGCTGTTCGGGGAGTGGTGAGGTGTGTGTGTGTTCTGTGGTAATGGTGTTGTTAATGGCTGAGGAGTACCATAGGTTGCCTTGCATTTAGGAGAGGTAGAGAATCGGGGCAGAGTGGGGACAGAGTCTAGGAGAGGGGGGAGCGATAGGGAGAAAAAGAGAGAGAAGGAAGATGGAGACCCTAATTGGGGCCTGCATAGGGGTAGTGCACTACGTAGGAAATAGAGTGCCATTTGGAACGTAGCCTCAGTGTGTGTGGTGGTGGTGGTGGTCCCGCCACAGTCTGGTGGGCTTCATCTGAGCTTAGAGAGACAGGCTCAGGCACCATAGGGATTTCACACACTCCAATTCCTCTCTATCTATTATACCCTCACCCGTGTCCCGTCACCCTCTGCCTCCCTGTCTGCATCATATTATCCAATAGTAGGCCTCTGTCAGTGTGTCTCCGGCTGTCTTTGTCTAAGTTTGTGTGTCTGTGACTATGTGTTTATGTGTCTGTGTCACTTACTTCTTACAAGAGCACAGTTGAATTACACAGTACAGTACTCTCCATAAATGCCTCAAATGGTTGTGGTTACGTTATGTTCCAAGAGTGGTTTGACCAGGCTGTTTGTCTGATGCCAGGGCATCATGTTTAGCCATCGTCTCCTTCTTCATGTGACTACCCACTAGGCCATCGTCTCCTTCTTCATGTGACTACCCACTAGGCCATCGTCTCCTTCTTCATGTGACTACCCACTAGGCCATCGTCTCCTTCTTCATGTGACTACCCACTAGGCCATCGTCTCCTTCTTCATGTGACTACCCACTAGGCCATTGTCTCCTTCTTCATGTGACTACCCACTAGGCCATCGTCTCCTTCTTCATGTGACTACCCACTAGGCCATCGTCTCCTTCTTCATGTGACTACCCACTAGGCCATTGTCTCCTTCTTCATGTGACTACCCACTAGGCCATCGTCTCCTTCTTCATGTGACTACCCACTAGGCCATCGTCTCCTTCTTCATGTGACTACTACCCACTAGGCCATCGTCTCCTTCTTCATGTGACTACCCACTAGGCCATCGTCTCCTTCTTCATGTGACTACCCACTAGGCCATCGTCTCCTTCTTCATGTGACTACCCACTAGGCCATCGTCTCCTTCTTCATGTGACTACCCACTAGGCCATCGTCTCCTTCTTCATGTGACTACTACCCACTAGGCCATCGTCTCCTTCTTCATGTGACTACCCACTAGGCCTTATGCACAGCATCGCGAGCTAATATCTAGTGATGTCACTTTTGATTGCCGGCCAATAAGTATTTTACTGTATTACTTTCCGTGTGGGTCAGCAAAAGTCCACTGTCTGCAAATTCTGACATTATAATTCAGGAAGCCGACGAAAAGGCAAGTGTGCTTCTAATGCAATTACGTAAATGAGGCGGAATGCTTTTAACACCCAATGTTTTTAGCATTCATCGAAGGACAGGCAAGGCGCGGGCCTTTTAATCTAAATGGGCTTTCCACAAATGTTCTTTTTTTTTAAACAATGAATAACAAGGTGATGAAGTAGTTGTTGGCTCACACCTGGGGAGGAATGCATCTGCTGTGAATGGAGCCAAGATGGTGGCATGTGGGGTTGAGCCAGAATGGAGGCTATGCCATTTCAGCACCATGGACAGCAACATAGAGGGGCTTTGTTGAACTAACCAGTACCCACTCTAGAGTATTAAAACACACGGACATAACAAAGCACTATGAGGCAGAATCATTTTAAGTCGTGGGAGAACGTAATTATTCAACTTAATTATCTGCATCTCAACTGCATCTTATAGGTGTTGAGGAAACAATTCACTACCAGTTGTCTTTCAAAGCCACCAGTTATTTTTCTCCTCCATCAATTTTTAAAATACTTGTACTGGAATATTAAATATCTGATTGCGTGAGTTGAATTGGTATGTGTGCACAGCATGTGTGTGTGTGTGTGTGTGTGTATGAGTGTATTTGTGTGTGGCATGTCTTTGTGCGTGTGCCCAGTGGTTGTGTGTCCCGCTCCTCTCAGAGACATGGCAGATGCTGATGAGAGCTGAGGGCGTTACCCTGGAGGACACTGTGGCGTTTCCATATCGGGCCTCCCGCCAGCCACACGTTCTGCACCCTGGGAGAAAGATCACTCCGTTATTATGAGTCATCAACATTCTGACAACCCCCATGTGGGAGACGAGACCAATCCCCCCGCCCGCCCCCCAACACACACAGAACAGGGCAGCATGGCTGGCCCTTGGATGTACACAGAGAGCTAATATTAATAATATGCATGTCAATTTCTCCTGGCTCAAAGTGGAGGAGAGATTCACTTCATCACTACTTATTTATGAGAGGTATTGACATGTTGAACACACCGAGCTGTCTGTTTAAATGACTAGCACACAGCTCAGACACCCATATATACCCCACAAGACATACCACAAGAGGTCTCTTCACAATCAATCATCAAGTCCAGAACATATTATGGGAGGCTGCAGTACTACATAGAGCCATGACTACATGGAACTCTATTCCACATCAGGTAACTTATGCAAGCAGTAGAATCAGACTGTAACGGCTTTCTTCCGTCGAAGGAGAGGAGGACCAAAATGCAGCGTGGTTAGAGTTGATGTTTTTTAATAAGAGAAACTAAACATGAACACAATTGCAAAAACAACAAACGTGGCAAAATCCGAAACAGTTCTATCAGGTGCAGAGAACACAAAGACAGGAAACAACCACCCACAAACCCCAACACAAAACAGTCCTATCTGGTGCAGAGAACACAAAGACAGGAAACAACCAGCCACAAACCCCAACACAAAACAGTCCTATCTGGTGCAGAGAACACAAAGACAGGAAACAACCACCCGCCAACCCCAACACAAACACAAAACAGTCCTATCTGGTGCAGAGAACACAAAGACAGGAAACAACCACCCGCCAACCCCAACACAAAACAAGCTACCTAAATATGGTTCCCAATCAGAGACAATGACTAACACCTGCCTCTGATTGAGAACCATATCAGGCCATACATAGAAACGGACATACTAGACACACAACATAGAATGCCCACCCAGCTCACGTCCTGACCAACACTAAAACAAGGAGAACACAAAAGAACTATGGTCAGAAAGTGACACAGACTGAAAAAAACTGATAAAATTACACCTTATGGAACAGCGGGGACTGTGAAGCAACACAAACATAGGCACAGACATGGAACTAATGGGGATCCATAATAAACCCCAGGAAGAGTAGCTGCTGCCCTGGCAGGAACTAATGGGGATCCATAATGAACCCCAGGATGAGTAGCTGCTGCCTTGGCAGGAACTAATGGGGATCCATAATGAACCCTTGGAAGAGTAGCTGCTGGCTTGGCAGGAATTAATGGGGATCCATAATGAACCCCAGGAAGAGTAGCTGCTGCCTTGGCAGGAACTAATGGGGATCCATAATAAACCCCAGGAAGAGTAGCTGCTGCCTTGGCAGGAACTAATGGGGATCCCATAATAAATCCCAGGAAGAGTAGCTGCTTCCTTGGAAGGAACTAATGGGGATCCATAATAAACCCCAGGAAGAGTAGCTGCTGCCTTGGCAGGAACTAATGGGAATCCATAATAAACCCCAGGAAGAGTAGCTGCTGCCTTGGCAGGAACTAATGGGGATCCATAATAAACCCCAGGAAGAGTAGCTGCTGCCTTGGCAGGAACTAATGGGAATCCATGATAAACCGCAGGAAGAGTAGCTGCTGCCTTGGCAGGAACTAATGGGGATCCATAATAAACCCCAGGAAGAGTAGCTGCTGCCTTGGCATGAACTAATGGGGATCCATAATAAACCCCAGGAAGAGTAGCTGCTGCCTTGGCAGGAACTAATGGGGATCCATAATAAACCCCAGGAAGAGTAGCTGCTGCCTTGGCAGGAACTAATGGAAATCCATAATAAACCCCAGGAAGAGTAGCTGCTGCCTTGGCAGGAACTAATGGGGATAATAAACCCCAGGAAGAGTAGCTGCTGCCTTGGCAGGAACTAATGGGGATAATAAACCCCAGGAAGAGTAGCTGCTGCCTTGGCAGGAACTAATGGGGATCCATAATAAACCCCAGGAAGAGTAGCTGCTGCCTTGGCAGGAACTAATGGTGATCCATAATAAATACAAACACAAGTACAAAATACACACTCACCTGCCCTTGCACACGAAAACATTTCATATGCTACAGTACATTATATTACTTCTCACAAGACACTTCTCCTTTGTATTATCCAACATATCCTAACTGGCTAAATAAATAGATGTTAGAAGCATCAAATGCACCATGAGACCTACCGCTGTTAACACTAATAGAAGTATGTAGGGTCTGATTTGTTTCAGGGAGAAGGCAGAGTTATACAGTTGTCAGAGATGGTTTCTCTGACATATTGGTTTGTCTTAGGTTTGTTGGATGTCAGCGTGGGCCGTTTACCCAGGAGACCTCGCCTCTGACATCAGGAAGGGGTGGGGCATCTGACATCTGTCAGTCCTGTTCACGTTAGGTCAAAGGTCAAATTGATGAGATTAAAACGTAAAAAGATAGATAGAGAGGGTAAGGAGGCCGATAAAGACACGCCAATCAGGATTATCTAGAGGTGAACAGTTCGGAAGAGAAGGTCCAGACCTGTCAGAACATCACACGAGGCTCACTTGGTCCTGGTGGCTGGCTTGGTCCAGGTGTTGAACTTCCTTCATCATCTTTGATCTAATCTCAGTCATGCCTCTCCATATCCAACTGCATCCGTGGAGAGTTGCACAGTCAGAAGATCGCTATCTATACACTACTACACCATCGGCTGGTTCAAAGACAGTAAGGCACCTTTCATGTTGCAGGCTTGGCTCTTTTATGTTGTAATCTTCTTTGCGTTGGTTGTTTGATCACAGCCAATAAATAGCTCCTGTGGGTTCTTTTGGAACGCCCTAGACGAATGATGCGCTGGCCCACAGCAGGGATGAGGGATGCCCATCCGAGCTTTGATAAAAGGCGAAGACCCTCAAGGCTTGCCGTGGTGATGGCTTGGTGTTGGTTGGGTTGTGGGATGTGAAGGATTCCATGATGTTCACTGCTCTGTGGAGCAACCGTTCCCTGTAGACCTGAGGAATGGAGTTAGCTCCCAAAGCTTATGCTCAGGCTTTGGCTCAGCTGGCTAATGTGGTGGGCTTACTAGTGTAGATAGGCCTACTTCTCCACCCTGCAACTGTGGTACTACTAGCACTGACCCCACGGTGACCTCTCAACTCTTTCTCAACTGTAAATGGATCACTAAATCCTATCTTCCAAAAAAGTGAACTTTTGTTCACGTTTGTTCAACGTTTGTAGAACTCTGACATTTCAACAAAATGTCAAAGGTTAGAAATACAACCCCACCTAGTTTTGGTCTGTATACCTGTAAATAGCTTATTCTCTTTGCGAAGTCAAAAACATGTCTATAGGAGCCTGGAAATGGAAGGGCTTCAAGAGAACTTTGAGATAAGTGACAGAGAACTCCTGTCAATCACTTCTCTGTGCTGTTCTCATGCGCAGCTCTACCGATCTTTATTCTACCAATACTGCTGCCTTTTATAATGCTCTGTGGCTCTTCAGTAATGGTGCCAGGTTTTAGTGATTCTAAACTGTCCCTGCTGTGTATAAATACCAGTCTTACTGACTAATGCCAGTAATATTGTTTTGTCTTTCCTTAATACTCTTTTAATGAGACATGTAATTGGCTTTTTTTGTGTGTGGACAGATTAGTGTATTTAAAAGCCTGAGGGGGAGAAAAAAACTCACGTTGTTATCGATTTCAAGGAAGGAAATGAGTCATTTTTCTCTTTGTAATTTTGCTGTTATCCCGACATGCCTTGGAGTGGCTACTGAGATTCAGTGAGGAGAAGATAGACAAGATGTTCTGTAATTTGTCTGATGATTAAAAGACACTAAATGAATAAAGTAGTGTTTTATCTTCATATCTACACACCCGCTGAGCACAAACAAGCAGTCTATCACTTAGAGATGTAGGAACTTAATTTGATCACCCTGTTGCAGGGTGATAGTGGTTATAAGGCTTCAGATGTTTGTAATTTCCAATTAGAAATTTCAGACTTGATTTTACCTTACGAAAAACGTATCAGCCCCTACAAAAAATGTCCATTCATTGATATTCACATTATAATTCACATTTCCTGTTGCTGCAGGATTATTTTCCTACTGTAACAAACTGGCTCAAATTATGATCCTACATCTGTAGTTTCACTATATATACAAAGGTATGTGGACACCCTTTCATATTAGTGGATTCGGATGTTTCAGCCACACCCGTTGCTGACAGGTGTATAAAATCAAGCACACAGCCATGCAATCTCCATAGACAAATATTGGCAGTGGAATGGCCTTACTGAAGAGCTCAGTGACTTTCAACGTGGCACCATCATAGGATGCCACCTATCCAACAAGTCAGTTTGTCAAATTTCTGCCCGGCTAGACCTGCCGCAGTCAACTGTAACACGTTCTCTGGAGTGATGAATAACGCTTCACAATCTGGGAGTCTGAAGGACGAATCTGGGTTTGGCGGATTCCAGGAGACCGCTACCTGCCCCAATGCATAGTGCCAACTGTAAAGTTTGGTGGAGGAAGAATAATGTTCTGGGGCTGTTTTTCGTGGTTCAGGCTAGGCCCCTTAGTTCTTAACGCTACAGCATACAATGACATTCTAGACGATTCTGTGCTTCCAACAATGTGGCAACAGTTTGGGGAAGGCCCTTTCCTGTTTCAGCATGACAATGCCCCCATGCACAAAACGTTGTCCATTCAGAAATGGTTTGTCGAGATCGGTGTGGAAGAACTTGACTGGCCTGCACAGAGCCCTGATGTTAACCCCATCGAACACATTTGCAATAGATTGCTAACGCTAATGGGCTTGTGGCTGAATGGAAGCAAGTCCCCACAGCAATGTTCCAACATCTAGTGGAGTGGAACCTGCAGCAAAACTCCATATTAACGCCCATGGTTTTGGAATGAGATGTTGGACGAGCAGGTGTCCACATACATGTAGTGTATGTAAGGCTCACACACAGAGTGAGATAGTCACAAGACTCATGTATCCTCTCATACTGTAGGAATTCTCTACCATGGCACATCTTCATATTTTAACCTTTATTTAAAAAGGCAAGTCAGTTAAGAACAAATTCTTATTTTCAATGACGGCCTAGGAACAGTGGGTTCACTGGCTTGTTCAGAGGCAGAACGGCAGATTTTCACTTTGTGAGCCCAGGGATTCGATCCAGCAACCTTTCGGTTACTAGTCCAACACCACAACCACTAGATTACCTGCTGGTTACTGGCCCAACACCATAACCACTAGACTACCTGCTGGTGACTGGCCCAACACCATAACCACTAGACTACCTGCTGGTTACTAGTCCAACACTCTAACCACTAGACTACCTGCTGGTTACTGGCCCAACACCATAACCAATAGACTACCTGCTGGTTACTGGCCCAACACCATAACCACTAGGTTACCTGTTGGTTACTGGCCCAACACCATAACCACTAGACTATCTGCTGGTTACTGGTCCAACACCATAACCACTAGGTTACCTGCTGGTTACTAGTCCAACACCATAACCACTAGGTTACCTCATGGTTACTAGTTCAACACCATAACCACTAGACTACCTGCTGGTTACTAGTCCAACACCATAACCACTAGGTTACCTGCTGGTTACTGGCCCAACACCATAACCACTAGACTATCTGCTGGTTACTAGTCCAACACCATAACCACTAGGTTACCTCATGGTTACTGGCCCAACACCATAACCACTAGACTATCTGCTGGTTACTAGTCCAACACCATAACCACTAGGTTACCTCATGGTTACTAGTTCAACACCATAACCACTAGACTATCTGCTGATTACTAGTCCAACACCATAACCACTAGACTATCTGCTGGTTACTGGCCCAACACCATAACCACTAGACTATCTGCTGGTTACTAGTCCAACACCATAACCACTAGACTATCTGCTGGTTACTGGCCCAACACCATAACCAATAGACTATCTGCTGGTTACTGGCCCAACACCATAACCACTAGATTATCTGCTGGTTACTAGTCCAACACCATAACCACTAGACTATCTGCTGGTTACTAGTCCAACACCATAACCACTAGACTATCTGCTGGTTACTAGTCCAACACCATAACCACTAGACTATCTGCTGGTTACTGGCCCAACACCATAACCACTAGACTATCTGCTGGTTACTAGTCCAACACCATAACCACTAGACTATCTGCTGGTTACTAGTCCAACACCATAACCACTAGACTATCTGCTGGTTACTAGTCCAACACCATAACCACTAGACTATCTGCTGGTTACTAGTCCAACACCATAACCACTAGACTATCTGCTGGTTACTAGTCCAACACCATAACCACTAGACTATCTGCTGGTTACTGGCCCAACACCATAACCACTAGACTATCTGCTGGTTACTAGTCCAACACCATAACCACTAGACTATCTGCTGGTTACTGGCCCAACACCATAACCACTAGACTATCTGCTGGTTACTAGTCCAACACCATAACCACTAGACTATCTGCTGGTTACTGGCCCAACACCATAACCACTAGACTATCTGCTGGTTACTGGCCCAACACCATAACCACTAGACTATCTGCTGGTTACTGGCCCAACACCATAACCACTAGACTATCTGCTGGTTACTAGTCCAACACCATAACCACTAGACTATCTGCTGGTTACTGGCCCAACACCATAACCACTAGACTATCTGCTGGTTACTAGTCCAACACCATAACCACTAGACTATCTGCTGGTTACTGGCCCAACACCATAACCACTAGACTATCTGCTGGTTACTGGCCCAACACCATAACCACTAGATTATCTGCTGGTTACTAGTCCAACACCATAACCACTAGACTATCTGCTGGTTACTGGCCCAACACCATAACCACTAGACTATCTGCTGGTTACTGGCCCAACACCATAACCACTAGATTATCTGCTGGTTACTAGTCCAACACCATAACCACTAGACTATCTGCTGGTTACTAGTCCAACACCATAACCACTAGACTATCTGCTGGTTACTGGCCCAACACCATAACCACTAGACTATCTGCTGGTTACTGGCCCAACACCATAACCACTAGATTATCTGCTGGTTACTAGTCCAACACCATAACCACTAGACTATCTGCTGGTTACTAGTCCAACACCATAACCACTAGACTATCTGCTGATTACTAGTCCAACACCATAACCACTAGACTATCTGCTGGTTACTGGCCCAACACCATAACCACTAGACTATCTGCTGGTTACTAGTCCAACACCATAACCACTAGACTATCTGCTGGTTACTAGTCCAACACCATAACCACTAGACTATCTGCTGGTTACTGGCCCAACACCATAACCACTAGACTATCTGCTGGTTACTGGCCCAACACCATAACCACTAGACTATCTGCTGGTTACTGGCCCAACACCATAACCACTAGACTATCTGCTGGTTACTGGCCCAACACCATAACCACTAGACTATCTGCTGGTTACTGGCCCAACACCATAACCACTAGACTACCTGCTGGTTACTGGCCCAACACCATAACCACTAGACTATCTGCTGGTTACTGGCCCAACACCATAACCACTAGACTATCTGCTGGTTACTAGTCCAACACCATAACCACTAGACTATCTGCTGGTTACTGGCCCAACACCATAACCACTAGACTATCTGCTGGTTACTGGCCCAACACCATAACCACTAGACTATCTGCTGGTTACTGGCCCAACACCATAACCACTAGACTATCTGCTGGTTACTGGCCCAACACCATAACCACTAGACTATCTGCTGGTTACTGGCCCAACACCATAACCACTAGACTATCTGCTGGTTACTAGTCCAACACCATAACCAATATTTTACCTGCATACAGATTCATGTAAACAGCTGAAGGATGCTCTTACTCATCTATTCCTCATTTTCTCTCTTTTTTTCTTTTTTTCTTTCTTTCTTTCTTTCTTTCTCACATGAGTGGGCACACACACACATGCACACACACACGCACACACACACATGCACACACACACATAGGCACACGACACACAGGGATGAGCCATAATGAATGATATCGGGAGTGTTCGGAGCTCGGCGTAGCCTGTCCCCAAAGGTCTTTATGAGGGTGTCATTTAGATAAATGTTCCCAATTAAAGCCCTTCCTGTATTCATTTGGGACATGGGTGCGTGGGTGGGGTGGGGGGGGGGGGGGGGGGGGGGGGGGGGGGGGGCTAATGACACTGTCGGCTCTTCCACTGAGCCGGATCCAACCGGTGGATGTGGGCGATGGTGGAGTCATCTTTACCAGATTAGGATGCGGATGTCGCCGTGAGGGACACTGATGCAAAGACAAACATACACACACACAGACACACACACAGATCACTGTGTAGGTGGATATGTCACAGACCAAAAGTATACATTATGATGGCTCTTCACAGAAGGGTTCATGCTGAAAAGCTTTCAAAGTAAACTTGAAGACTTTTCCCCTTCAGAATGAGTCCCGTTACATTCTGTGCCACAGAGTTGAAGGAGATACCTGATGTAATCAAAAGCTGCCTCACGACAACTCTTCTCACCTCTCAATGCTGTTTCAACTACCTCTTCATTCGCTTCTCCATCTCCCTCCACCTCTCCCACCACCTCTCCCTCCCTCTCTCCTTCCACCTCTCTCTCCCAACCCTCTCTCCCACCACCTCTCTCCCACCACCTCTTTCTCCCACCACCTCTCTCCCTCCCCCTCTCCCACCACCTCTCTCTCCCACCACCTCTCTCCCACCACCTCTCTCTCCCTCCCACTCTCCCACCACCTCTCTCTCCCACCACCTCTCTCCCTCCACCTCTCTCCCACCACCTCTCCCACCACCTCTCCCTCCCTCTCTCCCAGCACCTCTCTCTCCCTCCCTCTCTCCCAGCACCTCTCTCTCCCTCCCTCTCTCCCACATCCTCTCTCTCCCTCCCTCTCTCCCACCACCTCTCTCCCACTACCACCTCTCCCTCCCTCTCTCCCACCACCTCTCTCTCCCTCCCTTTCTCCCACCACCTCTCTCTCCCTCCCTCTCTCCCACCACCTCTCTCTCCCTCCCTCTCTCCCACCACCTCTCTCTCCCTCCCTCTCTCCCACATCCACTCTCTCCCTCCCTCTCTCCCACCACCTCTCTCCCACCACTACCTATCCCTCCCTCTCTCCCACCACCTCTCTCCCACCACCTCTCCCACCACCTCCCTCCCACCACCACCTCTCCCTCCCTCTCTCCCACCACCTCTCTCCCTCCCTCTCTCCCACCACCTCTCCCTCCCTCTCTCCCACCACCTCTCTCTCCCTCCCTCTCTCCCACCACCTCTCTCTCCTTCCCTCTCTCCCACCACCCCTCTCTCCCACCACCTCTCTCCCTCCCTCTCTCCCACCACCTCTCTCTCCCTCCCTCTCTCCCACCACCTCTCCTTCCCTTTCTCCCACCACCTCTCTCTCCCACCACCCCTCTCCTTCCCTCTCTCCCACCACCCCTCTCTCCCACCACCTCTCTCCTTCCCTCTCTCCCACCACCTCTCTCTCCCACCATCTCTCTCTCCCACCACCTCTCGTTCTAAACTACCTGAGTACCTCATGGCCATCAGGTGGGCGAGTGAGACATCCACCGGCTCCATTAGCCAGCAGACAGTTATGCAAACACTAACAAACTATAGCCAATGGGTAGAGATGCTAATTCTCTCTGACTTCTCTTGGACCAAGGTACTTTTGAGTGGAGAAGGTTAGACTAAAGTCACTGGAAAATAACCCAGCTGGGCCTTAACACAAAGCACATTTTCATCTCAATGTTGATTAGATTAAAAGTTGACAACGATAATTGTGATATGCAAATGTCTCTTTCTTCTCCCGCATATATTACAGCGTGGTAGAGTGTGTTCTCTAGCAATGGCAGGCTTATATGACACATTCTGGGTTTCAAACTGAGCTTGTTAAGAAACAATTTTATTAGTAAATTGAATATGCAATGTTGGATTCCGATTTCTATAATTATGCGCACTGGGTGAACCAGATGCATTTTCATGAGCGTGTGGAAAATACCAAAATGTGGTTATTTGCAATTGGTGGGAGAATGTATTCCTATTTAAATTAATTGAATTAATGATTAAAATCCATTTCCATGTTCCTCTTTAAGAGACACTGTTTAATGTCGTTCCTTAAGGATATGCAACGCGATGTGCCCATCCAATCTCAAAGATATGTGAAAAAGAAGGATTTGCATTATAGCTCTAGCTTCTGAGGATCGTCAGATCATTTTTTTCACTCTCATTTCAATTCTGCTTTCACAGTCCACGCCAGTGAATTGAAATAAAACATCAAAGCGGTCTCACATTGCACCCTACGGTTTTTATATAACAGTTATTGCTTATTTGGGCCTTGATGAAGACATAACTGTTGGCCTGTGCACCATCAACACATATGTAGTGACCACTGACTTTCTGCTCTATTTCAAAACTCTATAAAGTTTCTATAAAGACGTTATTACATAGAGAATATACTGTAATGGCAGACGTTCACTTTTCAACCACTGTGATAGCTCAGTATCTCTTATACTGTGATAGATCAGTATCTCTTATACTGTGATAGATCAGTATCTCTTATACTGTGATAGATCAGTATCTCTTATTCTGTGATAGATCAGTATCTATTATACTGTGATAGCTCAGTATCTCTTATACTGTGATAGATCAGTATCTATTATACTGTGATAGCTCAGTATCTCTTATACTGTGATAGATCAGTATCTCTTATACTGTGATAGATCAGTATCTATTATACTGTGATATATCAGTATCTCTTATACTGTGATAGATCAGTATCTCTTATACTGTGATAGATCAGTATCTCTTATACTGTGATAGCTCAGTATCTCTTATACTGTGATAGATCAGTATCTCTTATACTGTGATAGATCAGTATCTATTATACTGTGATATATCAGTATCTCTTATACTGTGATAGATCAGTATCTCTTATACTGTGATAGATCAGTATCTCTTATACGGTGATAGATCAGTATCTCTTATACGGTGATAGATCAGTATCTCTTATACTGTGATAGATCAGTATCTCTTATACTGTGATAGATCAGTATCTCTTATACTGTGATAGATCAGTATCTATTATACTGTGATAGCTCAGTATCTCTTATACTGTGATAGCTCAGTATCTCTTATACTGTGATAGATCAGTATCTCTTATACTGTGATAGATCAGTATCTATTATACTGTGATATATCAGTATCTCTTATACTGTGATAGATCAGTATCTCTTATACTGTGATAGATCAGTATCTCTTATACGGTGATAGATCAGTATCTCTTATACGGTGATAGATCAGTATCTCTTATACTGTGATAGATCAGTATCTCTTATACGGTGATAGATCAGTATCTCTTATACTGTGATAGATCAGTATCTCTTATACTGTGATAGATCAGTATCTCTTATACGGTGATAGATCAGTCTCTTATACGGTGATAGATCAGTATCTCTTATACTGTGATAGCTCAGTATCTCTTATACTGTGATAGATCAGTATCTCTTATACGGTGATAGCTCAAGTTCTCTTATACTGTGATAGCTCAGTATCTCTTATACTGTGATAGATCAGTATCTCTTATACTGTGATAGATCAGTATCTCTTATACTGTGATAGATCAGTATCTCTTATACTGTGATAGATCAGTATCTCTTATACGGTGATAGCTCAAGTTCTCTTATACTGTGATAGCTCAGTATCTCTTATACTGTGATAGATCAGTATCTCTTATACGGTGATAGCTCAAGTTCTCTTATACTGTGATAGCTCAGTATCTCTTATACTGTGATAGCTCAGTATCTATTATACTGTGATAGCTCAGTATCTCTTATTCTGTGATAGCCCAGTAGCTCTTATTCTGTGATAGCTCAGTATCTCTTATTCTGTGATAGCTCAGTATCTCTTATACTGTGATAGCTCAGTATCTCTCATACTGTATATAGCTCAGTATCTCTTATACTGTGATAGCTCAGTATCTCTTATACTGTGATAGCTCAAGTTTTCTTTGAGTTCTACCTGTGTAGGTACAGCTTCTGGCTGAACTGAAGAGCAATCATTTAATGTTCAGGAGAGGAGGAAATGTTGACGTTAACCCCGCAGCCAAAATGCCCATCCAGGGTTCATATAGGCAGCAGGTAGCCTAGCAGTTAGAGCGGTGGACCAGTAACGGAAAGGTTGCTGGTTCGAATGCCCAAGCTAACAAGGTAAAACATCTTTCGATGTGCCCTTGAGCAAGGCACTTAACCCTAATTTGCTCCAGGGGTGTCGTACTACTATTGCTGACCCAGTAAAAACAACACATTTCACTGCACCTATCTGGTGTAAAACAAATGATGACAGTACTGAGCCCATATCAGACTGACAAAAGGAAGGTCTTATCAGATAGTGGTAAGAACCACGTGGGCCCCTGAGGGCATCTATATGGGGCTGTTCATAAGCCTCTGATTCAGAGGGTCACAGTGTCACAGTGTAGATTACTGAAAGGTTGATGGTAGATTACTGAAAGGTTGATGGTAGATTACTGAAAGGTTGATGGTAGAGTACTGAAAGGTTGATGGTAGATTACTGAAAGATTGATGGTAGAGTACTGAAAGGTTGATGGTAGATTACTGAAAGGTTGATGGTAGATTACTGAAAGGTTGATGGTAGATTACTGAAAGGTTGATGGTAGATTACTGAAAGGTGCCGGTCCTCTGGAGCCTATTTCAGATTTAAAAACTTTGTTCATCCGTGCCGTTTGTCCATGGTGATGAGACAGTCACGTAGGTGACATCATTTCTATTCTTCACTGGTATCTCCAAGTGGGGAGTCTCTTGGGAATATCACAAATACTGCAGATCCTTGTTCTGGAACAGACAAACGGAAAAAGAGATGGAGGGCCCGAGGGAGCTCTCATAAGCAGTCTTTGTTTTGACAGTGGCCCTCGTCCCCAATTACTGTGCTCCAGTAGCTCTGTAGCACACTTCAGAGAGCCCATCCTCCACTCCTGAGTGCACTTACCTGGACTGACCCTCCCTCTCATCTCGGTTGGCCAGCCGCCCGGCTGGCTAGCCGCCCGATTGGTTCACATGGCATGCTGTACGGGTGGTGTTCTCCCAGCTGCGCGTTGCTATTGGCTGCGTGACTGTCAGTGACTCATTAGCATAGCATAACTTCGCTCTTCCTTCAGTAATATTGTTTCATTAAATTATTTATGAATGTGAAATATTTGGGTCATATGAATCATTGTTGATATAGTTAAATTAAATTGTGTCTTTAAAAAGATGGGTAAAAATAACAATTTTTCTCCTCTCGTGGGTATATATTAATTTGCACACATGTGTGGGTTATACTGCACTGTGTGGGTTATACTGTACTGTGTGGGTTATACTGTACTGTGTGGGTTATACTGTACTGTGTGGGTTATACTGTACTGTGTGGGTTATACTGTACTGTGTGGGTTATACTGCACTGTGTGGGTTATACTGCACTATGTGGGTTATACTGTACTGTGTGGGTTATACTGCACTGTGTGGGTTATACTGTACTGTGTGGGTTATACTGTACTGTGTGGGTTATACTGCACTGTGTGGGTTATACTGTACTGTGTGGGTTATACTGCACTGTGTGGGTTATACTGCACTGTGTGGGTTATACTGTACTGTGTGGGTTATACTGTACTGTGTGGGTTATACTGTACCTTGTGGGTTATACTGCACTATGTGGGTTATAATGTAATGTGTGGGTTATACTGTACTATGTGGGTTATACTGTAATATGTGGGTTATACTGTACTGTGTGTGTTATACTGCACTGTGTGGGTTATACTGTACTGTGTGGGTTATACTGTACTATGTGGGTTATACTGTACATTGTGGGTTATACTGCACTATGTGGGTTATACTGTACTGTGTGGGTTATACTGTACTGTGTGGGTTATACTGTACTGTGTGGGTTATACTGTACTGTGTGGGTTATACTGTAATATGCGGGTTATACTGTAATGTGTGGGTTATACTGTACTGTGTGGGTTATACTGTACTGTGTGGGTTATACTGTACTGTGTGGGTTATACTGTAATGTGCTGTAATGTGTGGGTTATACTGTAATGTGTGGGTTATACTGCACTGTGTGGGTTATACTGTACTGTGTGGGTTATACTGTACTGTGTGGGTTATACTGTACTGTGCGGGTTATACTGCACTGTGTGGGTTATACTGTAATATGTGGGTTATACTGCACTGTGTGGGTTATACTGTAATATGTGGGTTATACTGTACTGTGTGTGTTATACTGTACTGTGTGGGTTATACTGTAATATGTGGGTTATACTGTACTGTGTGGGTTATACTGTACTGTGTGGGTGATACTGGACTGTGTGGGTTATACTGTACTGTGTGGGTTATACTGCATGTCTTTGTCTCTTCCATTATTCTACCTCATTTACCCATGACATCATCCCAAACTCTACTCTGTTCTACTCTAATCCTCAGACTCTACTGTTCTGACACTCTCTAATGTACTGCCCCACTCCTGGCCCTGACAGTACATCTCCTCCCTGGCCTTTCTGCTGCACTGTATATCACTGTCGTCCCAACTCCCTGGGCCCACAGGGGCCTATATCTCCTCAGGGAGTCTGGAGCCGTAGTTTGAGGAAGCTGTGCCGAGCGAGATGGCACAACTCCAAATCAGACTGCCTCTCTATCATCGTTCAGGAAATGAAGGATGAGAGAGGAAGAGAGCTAGAAAGAGAGAGAGTGACAGAGTGAGAGTGTGTGCTACCTATATACCTAGTGTGCTATGTTTTAAGCAGAGCACCATAGTCCCTGTGCCCAAGAACACTAAGGTAACCTGCCTAAATGACTACCGACCCATAGCACTCTCGTCTGTAGCCATGAAGTGCCTTAAAAGACTGGTATTGGCTCACATCAACACCATCATCCCAGAAACCCTAGACCCACTCCAATTTGCATACCGCCCCAACAGATCCACAGATGATGCAATCTCCATTGCACTCCACACTGCCCTTTCCCTCCTGGACAAAAGGAACACCTATGTGAGAATTCATTGACTACAGCGTTCAACACCATAGTGCCCTCAAAGCTCATCAATAAGCTAAGGACCCTGGGACTAAATGCCTCTCACTGTAACTGTGTCCTGGACTTCCTGACGGGCCACTCCCAGGTGGTAAGGGTAGGTAACAACACATCCGCCACGCTGATCCCCTCAGGGGTGCGTGCTCAGTCCCCTCCTGTACTCCCTAATCACTCATGACTGCACGGCCAGGCACGACTCCAACACCATCTTTAAGTTTTCCGATTACACAACAGTGGTAGGCCTGATCACCAACAACGACTAGACAGCCTATAGTGAGGAGGCCAGAGACCTGGCTGTGTGGTGCCAGGACAACAACCTCTCCCTCAACGTAACCAAGACTAAGGAGATGATTGTGGACTACAGGAAAAAGAGGACTGAGCACGCCACCATTCTCATCGATGGGGCTGCAGTGGAGCAGGTTGAGAGCTTGAAGTTCCTTGGTGTCCACATCACCAACAAACTAACATGGTCCAAGCACACCAAGACAGTCGTGAAGAGGGCACGACAAAACCTATTCCCTCTCAGGAGACTGAAAAGATTTAGCCTGTGTCCTAAGATCCTCAAAAGTTCTACGGCTGCATCATCGAGAGCACTGGTTGCATTACTGCCTGGTATGGCAACTGCTCAGCATCCGACCGCAAGGCACTACAGAGGTTAGTGCGTACGGCCCAGTACATCACAGGGGCCAAGCTTCCTGCCATCCAGCACCTCTATTCCAGGCGGTGTCAGAGGAAGGCCCTAAAAATTGTCAAAGACTCCAGCCACCCTAGTCATAGACTGTTCTCTTTTCTACCACATAGCAAGCAGTACCAGAGCGCCAAGTCTAGGTCCAAGAGGCTTCTAAACACCTCACCCCCTCTTTACACTGCTGCTACTCTCTGTTGTAATCTATGCATAGTCCCATCTCTCATCTCCACAGAGGAACTTTAGAGCCCTGTCAGACTATCGGGTTGTTGGTTACCTCCCTGACCATGGCCCTTCTCCCCCGATTGCTCAGTTTGGCTGGGCAGCCAGCTCTTGAAAGAATCTTGAGTCCACTGTGTTCTTGGGGATCTTCCATGCTGCAGACATTTTTTGGTACCCTTCCCCAGATCTGTGCCTTGACACAATCCTGTCTCAGAGCTCTACAGACAATTCCTTCAACCTCATGACTTGGTTTTTGCTCTGAAATGCACTGTCAACTGTGGGATCTTATATAGACAGGTGTGTGCCTTTCCAAATCATGTCCAATCAATTGAATTTACCACAGGTGGACTCCAATCAAGTTGTAGAAACATTTCAAAGATGATCAATGGAAACAGGATGCAAGTGCGATCAATTTCGAGTCTCATAGCAAAGGGTCTGAATCATTATGTAAATAAGGTAAATGTGAAACCTATTTTCACTTTGTCATTATGGGGTATTGTGTGTAGATTGCTGAGGAAATTGTTTTATTTAATCCATTTTAGAATGAGGCTGTAACGTAACAAAATGTGGAAAAAGTCAAGGGGTCTGAATACTTTCCGAATGCACCGTATATCACTCTTCCTTTGTAGCTGTGTGGAGGTGTTACTGCATTAGTGTCTTGTTTACTTTGCTGGTTCCTACTCTTACAGTTAGGACCTTTTTTAAATCATATTTTATTAGAGCACATGTCACAGCTTTGATGTCACCATCATAACACCTCTCTAGGCATCTCAGCAGGGCGCTGTTTGATGAGGTGTGAGTCATTCAGGTGAAACCCCGAGGCCATGGAAAGTTCACCCAGTCGGGGACCAACCGCTATCCACATGGGTTCACACACATTTTGATGTACATGTAAATTGCTCAGGTTCTCAAAGTTAATGAGACATTCACGGGTTTTCACAGCCTCTCAGATTCAGTGTTCCGTGTTAGCTCTGTCTGTCTGTCTGTCTGTCTGTCCGTCCGTCCGTCCGTCCGTCCGTCCGTCCGGACCCTCTGCAGTCATATAAGGTTCTAACAAGGTCACAGGTCCTTTAAAAGAATTCGCAGTCAAAACAAATATCATGATTGTTTTGTCTGGCTTTTTTTGTAGACAGCTCATCTTCTACTTTCCCACCGTCCTTCACACTTTGACTTTGGAGTAAACATCATCAGGGCTCCCGAGTGGCGCAGCGGTCTAAGGCACTGCATCTTAGTGCAAGAGGTGTCACTACAGTCCCTGGTTCGATTCCAGGCTGTATCACATCCGGCTGTGATTAAGGCGACGCACAGCATTGGGTAGGCAGTCATTGTAAATAAGAATCTTTTCTTAACTGACTTGCCTAGATAAATGAAGGTTCAAAATAAAAAATGTGACAGATCTTTGAAAGTGGCCCTGATCCATCCTCCTGTGTTGATACAGTGTTGACACGATGAGGTCGCTGCACAGAACCATAAAGCATTTTAACTGGGTACACCTGAACCTGTCTTCAGTTTATCTTCCGTAACCACTGCCAAAAAGAGGGAGAAAGCCGCAATATAAACAGATGGATGGATGTCGAGGCCCGTAAAGCACATTGTCAGTCAGGAACAGACGCCAGTCAGACAGAGGGCTTTGATAGTTTGTGTGTGACAGGATAGCATCCATAACTAACAGTGGAGAGGGATGGATCAAGACCAGTGGCCTGCCTTTTTAAAATGGCTACCACATTGTCATACGGTGGCACCAACTGCCTAGCCCAGGGTGATCTTGTGAAGATCAAAATAGGTTGAAAAATACTGTAGGTTTTATCCTCAAGGGAGTTAAAGTGAAATACAATAGATACAAAATGGAGGTTGTCGTAATAAATACACGTAAATCGTAAATCACAGGGTGTGGAGTCTACCTTTTTTGGCTGATAGACTGAGTGGACACTGGCATAAAACATAACCCACCCATCATTCCCTCTGCAGACTCAAGATATACAACCATCATTTTGGATGGTGGGTGATCTGTCACATAGTATGTCTGGCATCTGGCTCTGATGACACTAAATCTGCTGGAACAGTAATGGAGTCCCTCGGTTGTGTTTTAATGGCAACCCGGCCAATTATACGATCCATCTATAAATCAAAACTACTCTCATTATTCGTCTCTAAAGGATGAAAGGAGGGTGATAGAGATCATTGAGATCCCTCATATCGTACACAATAGTGTCGTGTCTTTGGCTATGCCGGATTAATTGCTATGACATGCTATTCTATAAAATACTTTCTCCGTAATTAATATTACCTGATTGAGCTAATCGGGTAAATGTAATTAACTAGAGAGTCGGGCACCACAAAATAATATTTATAGAGCTGTTATCTTCCGAATAAACTCTTAAAGATTTAGCAATATTTTACATCAATAGCAGTCGACATTAGTCGTCATCTTACTTCAGTCTCATATTCTGAAAGTTGTAAATTCTTGGTTATCTGCAAGAATCCTGCCTAACAAGTTGAATCAGCAATACAAAATTAGGTTTCATTATTTATTTACTAAATACCTAACTAATCACACAGAATAACATATACAAAGAATTAATTATACCGGGATAATTCTTTACGTCATAAAGGAAAACGTCCCTAGCGGGCGGAACAGATATGACAGCTTGTTACACAAAGGAAAAGGGGCGGGTTTGAGTGAAAGAGCGGGAAGACTGAGGAACAAAGGGAATAAGCTGTGCTATCGTAAATACAGTATCTTATGCATTCTAAATTACCGCCCATTTGGAAAAGGAAAATGCAATAAATATTTACTCTGAGCTGCGCTTCAGTAGGGTAGTGGTAGATGGAAGGCCGTGTTGCCAAACCGAGTCCTTTGTCCTTTGAAGAATGTCTCTGGTGGTCACTTGGATACTTTGTAGTAACGTCGTTGTGTGGTAGAACGCCGTTGTGTGGTAGATGGGATACTCTGTCTGTTCCTTCCTAACCTGCGTTTGCAGCTGCGGTCGCTAACTCAACGGCTAGGAGGTATCACTTCTGTCGTGAATAAGAGTTCAAAGTTCATACCATTCGCAACCAAAGCTCATGCTGATGTTGGCTTCGTTCTTGTAGTTTTGTCTGAACCATTCTGACATGGGATCGTCATCTCACATCAGCGGAACAGAAAGTTATGTTGTAGTCAAGAGCTTATATAGGAAGGAAGAGGAGGGTGTGTTTGAAAAGTTGTATAGCCTTTGTCCCTTCACAGGGGAGGGCCACTGATTGAGCAGCCCTATCTTATGAAAATCCAAATCTCACATTTTAGAAGCTAAAATCACATTTCATCCCATCACAAATCATTTCATATTCAAACATTTAAATTGAACAACAATTCCATGTGAATCTGATAACTCTGATGTATAGACTTTCCACTGTGGAGTTTGTCATCTTATCATTGATGACAATGTCTCAGATGACAACCGAACTGACATCATATTCATTAAGTACCACCTCATATGTTCAATCGTTCAAATCTATCCCCCAGGCCAACGTCATGACAATAGCAAATAATATCTTGACTAAATTAGACCAATATCTCCTGAAAAACACTCATAAGTCAATAATACCAGGCACTGATATGTAATGACACTAATAATGTGTCAAAGAGGATTTTCCACCTATTTTATCCAAGTTTCAGTTGAGATGGTTTTCTGAAGCTTTTGCACACTCTGTGTTGTTGTGGGCGTTGAGTTATAGGATGACAGATGTGTTGTGGGCTTTAGTTTAGATTTTTTTTTAAATAGAACAAAATAAAACTATTTCATTTGGTCACAAAAAAACGTGTTTGAATGACCGAATAGTCTGAATTCCCCTGGCAGATATGGCTGAATTCTCTTCTGTCTCAGTCTGTGACGTTGGCCCTCCGCCCAGGCCCGATCCAACGAGGCAGTCTGTGACGTTGGCCCTCCGCCCAGGCCCGATCCGACGAGGCAGTCTGTGACGTTGGCCCTCCGCCCAGGCCCGATCCGACGAGGCAGTCTGGCGGCCTGGGCCTGATTCAGACTGACAGCATCTGTCTGTGCCTCTGTGTGTTTGCAATACTGATCTAGAATGATGCTCTCAACTCAAATCCATCCTAAATCTAGGCTATCCCTTGATCTCGCAAGCCGTAATAAAAATCTTGAGCTTGAATGTCTGTCGAGAGAGAGCCCTCTTCCTTGTGTAAAAGTAATATCTCTGTTCTACCATGAAGGTTCATTTGAACTCCAGTCAGCATAAGTTGGGCTCCACTACTCACACATTCCAGACATCCTCTAGACATCCTCTAGACATCCCCTAGACATCCTCTAGACATCCCCTAGACATCCTCTAGACGTCCCCTAGACATCCTCTAGACATCCCCTAGACATCCCCTAGACGTCCTCTAGACATCCCCTAGACATCCTCTAGACATCCCCTAGACATCCTCTACACATCCTCTACACATCCCCCAGACATTCCCCAGACATCCCCTAGACATCCTCTACACATCCCCCAGACATCCCCTAGACATCCCCTAGACATCCCCCAGACATCCCCCAGACATCCCCTAGACATCCCCCAGACATCCCCTAGACATCCCCCAGACATCCCCTAGACATCCCCTAGTCATCCCCCAGACATCCCCTAGACATCCCCCAGACATCCCCCAGACATCCCCTAGACATCCCCTAGTCATCCCCCAGACATCCCCCAGACATCCCCTAGACATCCCCCAGACATCCCCTAGACATCCCCCAGACATCCCCTAGACATCCCCTAGACATCCCCCAGACATCCCCTAGACATCCCCTAGTCATCAAAGGGCATCACAGTCATAGGGGTTGATGTGTGAACGCTGACTTCAAATCAGTTTTCTCTCAGAGCTAGAACATCAGCTCTGCTTTCATCTCTGATGTGTCTTAATAAACTCTGGTCACTTGAGCTTGAGTTTATTATAATATGGGTACTTTGGATCCTGTATGCTGATTGGCTAAAACATAATTCAAGCCGTGTGTGTATATGAGATAATACTTGATAGTGTAATATGGGCAGTTTCAATTTAGTCACACAGAAAAGGCACTCTGGTACTCTTAACACTGAAAGCTGTATTCCACCTCCATTCTGAAGTTGCCTTTTCTGATTACAACCAGTTCAACCATTGCTAAAAGTTTTCCCTCTTCCTACGTTATTGCTTCTACGTCTACTCCTCTCTAAGCTCGCTGTGTCTGCCCGATGCACTCCGTTTACTCTTCTTGTAGATGGAAGCCCCTGGGAGCAACCTTAACATATTTGGACATTAAATCTGAATCAGCGCCTAACACAGTGTTTCTGCTCGTGCTCTGTTTTCCCAAGCCAGTGTCTGTCTCTGTCTCTTTAGCACAAATCTCCCTCTCTCTCTCTCTCTCTCTCTCTCTCTCTCCCTCTCTCTCTCTCTCTCTCTCTCTCTCTCTCTCTCCCTCTCTCTCTCTCTCTCTCTCCCTCTCTCTCTCTCCCTCTCTCTCTCTCTCTCTCTCTCTCTCTCTCCCTCTCTCTCTCTCCCTCTCTCTCTCTCTCTCCCTCTCTCTCTCTCTCTCTCTCTCTCTCTCTCTCTCTCTCTCTCTCTCTCCCTCTCTCTCTCCCTCTCTCTCTCTCTCTCTCTCTCTCTCTATCCCTCTCTCTCTCTATCTCTCTCTCTGATACACAAAAGCATGTTTTTGTCTTCTGCTCTTTTTATATCTCTTTCTCTCCATGCATCGTTCTCTGGAAATGACATATTACCCTGGGGCTTCACCGGTGACTGTCAGTATATGTGAATTTGTACTGTATGACATATTACCCTGGGGTTTCACCGGTGACTGTCAGTATGTGTAAATATGTACTGTGTGACATATTACCATGGGGCTTCACCGGTGACTGTCAGTATATGTGAATATGTACTGTATGACATATTACCCTAGGGCTTCACCGGTGACTGTCAGTATATGTAAATATGTACTGTATGACATATTACCCTGGGGTTTCACCGGTGACTGTCAGTATATGTGAATATGTACTGTATGACATATTACCCTAGGGCTTCACCGGTGACTGTCAGTATATGTAAATATGTACTGTATGACATATTACCCTAGGGCTTCACCGGTGACTGTCAGTATATGTAAATATGTACTGTATGACATATTACCCTAGGGCTTCACCGGTGACTGTCAGTATATGTGAATTTGTACTGTGTGACATATTACCATGGGGCTTCACCGGTGACTGTCAGTATATGTGAATATGTACTGTATGACATATTACCCTAGGGCTTCACCGGTGACTGTCAGTATATGTAAATATGTACTGTATGACATATTACCCTAGGGCTTCACCGGTGACTGTCAGTATATGTAAATATGTACTGTATGACATATTACCCTAGGGCTTCACCGGTGACTGTCAGTATATGTGAATTTGTACTGTGTGACATATTACCATGGGGCTTCACCGGTGACTGTCAGTATATGTGAATATGTACTGTATGACATATTACCCTAGGGCTTCACCGGTGACTGTCAGTATATGTGAATATGTACTGTATGACATATTACCCTAGGGCTTCACCGGTGACTGTCAGTATATGTGAATATGTACTGTATGACATATTACCCTAGGGCTTCACCGGTGACTGTCAGTATATGTAAATATGTACTGTATGACATATTACCCTAGGGCTTCACCGGTGACTGTCAGTATATGTAAATATGTACTGTATGACATATTACCCTGGGGTTTCACCGGTGACTGTCAGTATATGTGAATATGTACTGTATGACATATTACCCTGGGGTTTCACCGGTGACTGTCAGTATATGTGAATATGTACTGTATGACATATTACCCTGGGGTTTCACCGGTGACTGTCAGTATATGTGAATATGTACTGTATGACATATTACCCTGGGGTTTCACCGGTGACTGTCAGTATATGTGAATATGTACTGTATGACATATTACCCTGGGGTTTCACCGGTGACTGTCAGTATATGTGAATATGTACTGTATGACATATTACCATGGGGCTTCACCGGTGACTGTCAGTATATGTGAATATGTACTGCATGCATAAACCTCATAGTATCTCTATGCTATTGAAACTGTGCATTTGCAGTTAGGTTTTGAAAGGCAGATGCCGTGGGAAATGGTCTGTAAGTTATCTTGTGGGTGAGTCACTTGAATCCAGAGTGGTGCAGCGGTCTAAGGCACTGCGTCTCAGTGCAAAGAGGCATCACTACAGCCCCTGGTTCGATCCTGGGCTGTAAACACAACCAGCCGTGATCGGGAGACTCATAGGGTGGTGCACAATTGTCTGGGTTAGGGGAGGGTTTGGCTGGGGTAGGCCTTCATTGTAAAATAAGAATTTGCTCTTAACTGATTAGCCAAATTAAATAAAGGTTAAATAAAAAAAATTAAATTTCGTCAAAGTCCAATATTTTCATTAATTTTAAGTAGAAAAGCTCTGATGAAAGGCCAAGAGGCCGACACTTAATCTTGAATAAAACAGTGATTGGCGCAAAAGAGAGGTTTACAGGTTTCTGTTTTCTTTGAAGGAATCACATTATTCCCACACACCTTTAACCAGATAACTCAGATGTACGGCCTTGGATTTAGTCTATTCCATCTGATACACTATAAGGATTTATACCTTATCACGCTTCAGAGAGCATTTCTCACTATTTCTACATTTTACAGTGGCTTAGGGTACGAGTGAGAGGAACAATGTATTTTTGTGCTAAAGCTGCCCAGTAAAGATTGTAATTTCATGTAACACTCCTTCCCTCTTCCTCTATCGCTCCTTCTTCCTCTTCCCCTTTCTTTCTCTTCCTTTCTCTTCCTCTCCCTCTCACTCTCCCTCTTCCTCTTCCCCTTCCTCTTCCTCTAGCTCACATCCCTCCAGTTTATTAATCCTGCTATCTGAACAGCAGTACTAAATGAACTCTTCTGTTAATCCTGCTAGTTGAACAGTACTAAATGAACTCTCCTGTTAATCCTGCTAGTTGAACAGTACTAAATGAACTCTCCTGTTAATCCTGCTATCTGAACAGTAGTACTAAATGGTCTCTCCTGTTAATCCTGCTAGTTGAACAGTACTAAATGATCTCTCCTGTTCATCCTGCTAGTTGAACAGTACTAAATTAACTCTCCTGTTAATCCTGCTAGTTGAACAGTACTAAATGAACTCTCCTGTTAATCCTGCTATCTGAACAGCAGTACTAAATGTTCTCTCCTGTTAATCCTGCTAGTTGAACAGCAGTACTAAATGAACTCTCCTGTTAATCCTGCTAGTTGAACAGTACTAAATGAACTCTCCTGTTAATCCTGCTAGTTGAACAGTACTAAATGAACTCTCCTGTTAATCCTGCTTGTTGAACAGTACTAAATGAACTCTCCTGTTAATCCTGCTATCTGAACAGCAGTACTAAATGAACTCTCCTGATAATCCTGCTAGTTGAACAGTACTAAATGAACTCTCCTGTTAATCCTGCTATCTGAACAGCAGTACTAAATTAACTCTCCTGTTAATCCTGCTAGTTGAACAGTACTAAGTGAACTCTCCTGTTAATCCTGCTAGTTGAACAGTACTAAATGAACTCTCCTGTTAATCCTGCTATCTGAACAGCAGTACTAAATGAACTCTCCTGTTAATCCTGCTAGTTGAACAGTACTAAATGAACTCTCCTGTTAATCCTGCTATCTGAACAGCAGTACTAAATGAACTCTCCTGTTAATCCTGCTAGTTGAACAGCAGTACTAAATGAACTCTCCTGTTAATCCTGCTAGTTGAACAGTACTAAATGATCTCTCCTGGTAATCCTGCTAGTTGAACAGCAGTACTAAACGTTCTCTCCTGTTAATCCTGCTAGTTGAACAGTACTAAATGATCTCTCCTGTTAATCCTGCTAGTTGAACAGTACTAAATGAACTCTCCTGTTAATCCTGCTATCTGAACAGCAGTACTAAATGAACTCTCCTGTTAATCCTGCTAGTTGAACAGTACTAAATGAACTCTCCTGTTAATCCTGCTAGTTGAACAGCAGTACTAAATGAACTCTCCTGTTAATCCTGCTAGTTGAACAGTACTAAATGATCTCTCCTGATAATCCTGCTAGTTGAACAGCAGTACTAAATGTTCTCTCCTGTTAATCCTGCTATCTGAACAGCAGTACTAAATGAACTCTCCTGTTAATCCTGCTAGTTGAACAGCAGTACTAAATGTTCTCTCCTGTTAATCCTGCTAGTTGAACAGTACTAAATGAACTCTCCTGTTAATCCTGCTATCTGAACAGCAGTACTAAATGTTCTCTCCTGTTAATCCTGCTAGTTGAACAGTACTAAATGAACTCTCCTGTTAATCCTGCTAGTTGAACAGCGGTACTAAATGATCTCTCCTGTTAATCCTGCTAGTTGAACAGTACTAAATGATCTCTCCTGTTAATCCTGCTAGTTGAACAGTACTAAATGAACTCTCCTGTTAATCCTGCTTTCTGAACAGTACTAAATGAACTCTCCTGTTAATCCTGCTATCTGAACAGTACTAAATGAACTCTCCTGTTAATCCTGCTAGTTGAACAGCAGTACTAAATGTTCTCTCCTGTTAATCCTGCTATCTGAACAGCAGTACTAAATGAACTCTCCTGTTAATCCTGCTAGTTGAACAGCAGTACTAAATGTTCTCTCCTGTTAATCCTGCTAGTTGAACAGTACTAAATGAACTCTCCTGTTAATCCTGCTAGTTGAACAGCGGTACTAAATGATCTCTCCTGTTAATCCTGCTAGTTGAACAGTACTAAATGATCTCTCCTGTTAATCCTTCTAGTTGAACAGTACTAAATGATCTCTCCTGTTAATCCTGCTAGTTGAACAGTACTAAATGAACTCTCCTGTTAATCCTGCTAGTTGAACAGCAGTACTAAATGTTCTTTCCTGTTAATCCTGCTATCTGAACAGCAGTACTAAATGAACTCTCCTGTTAATCCTGCTAGTTGAACAGCAGTACTAAATGTTCTCTCCTGTTAATCCTGCTATCTGAACAGTACTAAATGAACTCTCCTGTTAATCCTGCTAGTTGAACAGTACTAAATGAACTCTCCTGTTAATCCTGCTATCTGAACAGTACTAAATGAACTCTCCTGTTAATCCTGCTATCTGAACAGCAGTACTAAATGTTCTCTCCTGTTAATCCTGCTAGTTGAACAGTACTAAATGAACTCTCCTGTTAATCCTGCTAGTTGAACAGCGGTACTAAATGATCTCTCCTGTTAATCCTGCTAGTTGAACAGTACTAAATGATCTCTCCTGTTAATCCTTCTAGTTGAACAGTACTAAATGATCTCTCCTGTTAATCTTGCTAGTTGAACAGTACTAAATGAACTCTCCTGTTAATCCTGCTTTCTGAACAGTACTAAATGAACTCTCCTGTTAATCCTGCTATCTGAACAGTACTAAATGAACTCTCCTGTTAATCCTGCTATCTGAACAGCAGTACTAAATTAACTCTCCTGTTAATCCTGCTATCTGAACAGCAGTACTAAATGAACTCTCCTGTTAATCCTGCTAGTTGAACAGTACTAAATGAACTCTCCTGTTAATCCTGCTTGTTGAACAGTACTAAATGAACTCTCCTGATAATCCTGCTAGTTGAACAGTACTAAATGAACTCTCCTGTTAATCCTGCTATCTGAACAGCAGTACTAAATTAACTCTCCTGTTAATCCTGCTAGTTGAACAGTACTAAGTGAACTCTCCTGTTAATCCTGCTAGTTGAACAGTACTAAATGAACTCTCCTGTTAATCCTGCTATCTGAACAGCAGTACTAAATGAACTCTCCTGTTAATCCTGCTAGTTGAACAGTACTAAATGAACTCTCCTGTTAATCCTGCTATCTGAACAGCAGTACTAAATGAACTCTCCTGTTAATCCTGCTAGTTGAACAGTACTAAATGAACTCTCCTGTTAATCCTGCTAGTTGAACAGTACTAAATGATCTCTCCTGTTAATCCTGCTAGTTGAACAGTACTAAATGAACTCTCCTGTTAATCCTGCTAGTTGAACAGTACTAAATGAACTCTCCTGTTAATCCTGCTAGTTGAACAGCAGTACTAAATGAACTCTCCTGTTAATCCTGCTAGTTGAACAGTACTAAATGATCTCTCCTGGTAATCCTGCTAGTTGAACAGCAGTACTAAACGTTCTCTCCTGTTAATCCTGCTAGTTGAACAGTACTAAATGATCTCTCCTGTTAATCCTGCTAGTTGAACAGTACTAAATGAACTCTCCTGTTAATCCTGCTAGTTGAACAGTACTAAATGAACTCTCCTGTTAATCCTGCTATCTGAACAGTACTAAATGAACTCTCCTGTTAATCCTGCTATCTGAACAGCAGTACTAAATGTTCTCTCCTGTTAATCCTGCTAGTTGAACAGTACTAAATGAACTCTCCTGTTAATCCTGCTAGTTGAACAGCGGTACTAAATGATCTCTCTTGTTAATCCTGCTAGTTGAACAGTACTAAATGATCTCTCCTGTTAATCCTGCTAGTTGAACAGTACTAAATGATCTCTCCTGTTAATCCTGCTAGTTGAACAGTACTAAATGAACTCTCCTGTTAATCCTGCTTTCTGAACAGTACTAAATGAACTCTCCTGTTAATCCTGCTATCTGAACAGTACTAAATGAACTCTCCTGTTAATCCTGCTATCTGAACAGCAGTACTAAATGAACTCTCCTGTTAATCCTGCTATCTGAACAGTACTAAATGAACTATCCTGTTAATCCTGCTATCTGAACAGCAGTACTAAATGAACTCTCCTGTTAATCCTGCTATCTGAACAGTACTAAATGAACTCTCCTGTTAATCCTGCTAGTTGAACAGTACTAAATGAACTATCCTGTTAATCCTGCTATCTGAACAGTACTAAATGAACTCTCCTGTTAATCCTGCTATCTCCTATCAATTTAACACCATTACTTTCTCAAACGTTAGCCATCTGAACGCCGGCCTCCGAACACAACCCCCAAATTTGATTTATTAGTTAAACAATGTCTCATCAATGAACCTTTGACTTTAATCCCGTGGAATATTTAAGAAGCGTTTTTTTTTTTTCTCATCACAGTTTAAATCCAAACAACCACAAAAAGCGTTGTCTCTAACTCGATGGTAACGAGACCCTTTAAACCGGGTGAGAAATTCTTTCTCATTTAGGGTTTGTTGTTCTTTCCGCTACTGTCCTTTAATCTAGCTAGCTTTTGGCTCCCTTGAATGAATGTAATCACACAGACAGGTTGAGATGAAAGACACACTTCCCCATCCAAACACAGTTGTCCGTTAAATTAACTCCATTCCAACGCCAATTATCTGTCCTTGGCGATGGGGCCAAAAATGCCACGTCTCCATTAAACTCTCAGGCCTTAATTAGGGTAAGTGTAATGACCACGGGGCTGACAGTGGTGGTGGGCACAATGCCCAGACATACTCACCAGGGCCAGCATCTGGACCCACTGACTCCACAAGACCCCTCACCCCCCTGGGCAAGAGACTGCCAGCAGGGGCCTGGTGGTGCTAGCATTTAGCAAAATCTCTATGAGAGAGAAGCTCAAAAGCTAGCTCGTGCACAAGTTACTTCAGACAGTTGATGAGCTTTCGATTTTGGACGTTGAACTAACCATTTAAAGAAAGCTATCATAAGCTATCACGAGCTATCATAACACGTGTATTCTTAGTTATACTGAGTGAGAGCATATAGGCCTTGTCTCCCTGTAGGCTTCAGTAGAAGCAGCACAGTGGGCACAGCTTTGAGTTGAGCAGTGATCTCTGGCTCAGAACACACACAGCCATCAGCAGAATCTGTCTCTCTCCTCTGTGAGTTATCCAGGTTAACACTGGGGAAGATGAAAACACCACTCGCTCACACTGGGACGTGAAGAAATAGCTCAAGCCCTGCTAGGCCACTCCATTTTGTGCAGCTCTGTCAGAGCTCTCAGCGGAAACATTGCCGAAGGAATGGGAGATTTCGGCGACTTGGTGTCTGTGTGTGTGTGTGTGTGTCTGTGTGTGTGTGTGTGTGTGTGTGTGTGTGTGTGTGTGTGCGTGTGTGTGTGTCTGCAGGTGTCTGTCTGTCTGCCTGCCTGCCTGCCTGCCTGCCTGCCTGCCTGCCTGCCTGTCTGTCTGTCTGTCTGTCTGTCTGTCTGTCTGTCTGTCTGTCTGTCTGTCTGTCTGTCTGTCTGTGTGTCTGTATACGTGTTTGTGTGTGTGTCTGTGTTTCCTCTTGTTTATATCCATGTATGTGTGCCCATCGTTGTGTGTGCTGCCCTGCTGAGTGTTAGAGAGTAATGCCGTAAAGTAAATCCACTTGTCTGGGGCCGGGTGGACGTGCTCTCTGATCACTCCCCTTCATCATGGCCAGATGCCCACCTCTCCCCTCTTCCCTCTCTCCTCTCTACTCTCTTCAACACTGAACCACTCTCACTGCTCTCCTCTCTCTCTCCTCTTCCCTTTCTCACTCAGCACAGGATCACTTCCAGTCCAATCTGTGTTAAGGCGTCTTTATGCTTTCCAGCCGAAACAATTCGGAAGAATGCATGCTTTTTTTACGATGACATTTTGTGACTGTTTTTGTTCGTTTAGTAATTCGGTCCGTTTTTTTTTTCGGCTGTTCGGGCACATTACAATAATTTTTAAGGTCGAAGTTTGGGAGCCGAAGTCTACGCCCCTTCCTCCGTTATTGGTCAGCTGTAGGGATTCTTCAATAAAGTCTTTGTTGTCATTCAACAAGTGAGACGACTCATTTTCATGTACATATTTTCATTGAGAAATACTGCCCCAATCATCTTGTTACAGTAGATGTAAAATTGAGCGACTAAAGGTCTCCTCTGCAAAAACGTCAAAATTAATGACAGATTTCTTAAATTATCTTAGACCATTTTGAGGAAGTGTATACTTGCTACGGCGTCTCAAAATGGACAAACAGTACTATTGTGCTTTTTTTTCTAAATTTTCAAGCGAATGTCTTTTAAGGGAATATGTGAGCACACTCGTTCTGTTCACCTAGCCGGCTTCGCCTAGCCGCCACCTGAACTGAAGCATGCTGACGCCTTTAGGAGTTTGGACTGACTATCTCTTTATAAACCCTATCCTTACTGGCAATAGCACAATACTGCTTTAAACAATTACTCTTAATAACATTTTATATACAGTAGGTTTAATAGCATTCAAAGAGTCAGTGTAGAGACCATTTGCATTTAAATTCTAGGCATATATCAGATGCTGTTATCCAGAGTGACAATAAGCACATTCAGGTAAGGAAGAGGACGGAATAGAAATCATGCCAATTTATTCTATTTGAATATAGAGTTCCTCTGTGTCTGCGATACTTGCTGGTTGGTCTGTGTTTAAAGTTATATCAGAGTCTCCTTTATACTTTGGTGTGATTCACAGCAAGGATGTAGAATATGTAGCCTGCAAAATGAAAGCTAATTGACTAATTGACCAGAGCACGCCTGTCAATTTTCCGCAGACGTCACCCTTGGCCAGCAAAACTGCACCATTCAACAGAAAGTGTCGCAAATAATTACGTTCCTCGCACTAGCCATTCCTAGGTGTTTGTCTTGGCTAGGCTGGAGAAACATTGTCAAGTAGTCGGCCATCAATCTCAGACATCTCAGGGTCCTTTACACTGCAGCCGTCACCTAACCATCACATTCTCATGAAACTGCCACAGTTTGGGGCTTTGCCAGTGCGTTTCGCCGCTTCGTCCCTAGCCCGTGGTTATTCGCCAATGGTTCAGCCAATGCTTCGCTGTCCAGCTGTCTCGCTGTCTGTCACTCTTAACCACAACAGGGGGTCGAGCTGGGCAGTGCTATGCCGCTAATACGGTAAAGAGAGAGCTAATACGGTAAGAGAGAGCTAATACTGTAAGAGAGAGCTAATACGGTAAGAGAGAACTGATATGGTAAAGAGAGAGCTAATACGTTAAGAGAGAGCTAATACGGTAAAGAGAGAGCTAATACGGTAAGAGAGAGCTAATACAGTAAAGAGAGAGCTAATATGGTAAGAGAGAGCTAATACAGTAAAGAGAGAGCTAATACGGTAAGAGAGAGAACTAATACGGTAAGAGAGAGCTAATACGGTAGAGAGAGAGCTAATACAGTAAAGAGAGCTAATACGGTAAGAGAGAGAGCTAATACGGTAAGAGAGAGCTAATACGGTAAGAGAGAGCTAATACGGTAAGAGAGAGAGCTAATACGGTAAGAGAGAGCTAATACGGTAAAGAGAGAGCTAATATGGTAAGAGAGGGAGCTAATACGGTAAGAGAGAGCTAATACGGTAAGAGAGAGAGCTAATACGGTAAGAGAGAGCTAATACGGTAAAGAGAGAGCTAATACGGTAAAGAGAGAGCAGTAAAGGCAGATTAAAGCCAGTTGCGGTTTTCTGGGCCTTTTCAAATATGTAATCCTGTTCTGTCAACTCTGGCCGTCAGTTTCAATATGTGAACCTGTAATGCTTCAGGTTTAGGAGTACAGGAAGGGAGAATGGTAATAAAAAACTGAAATGGCTGTAAAGAAAGAATGATCGCTTTTGTATTTTGACTCGATTCCGTAAAACCTGTCATTCCCTCAGACCCAGGATATTCACCTCTCTCTGTTTCTCTGTTTCTCTTCAGATCCAGTGACTATGGCACCACCTACACAAAGCTCAACCTGATGCCTGGTACAACCATCGTGGTCTCTAACTTCTATATCTGCCCCACCAACAAGAAAAAGGTAGGAGGTGGTATAACACTCGGGTGCTTTGGGAAAGCTTGGTGACATAGACTTTATGAAACACAAAGTTTAGGAGAAAGTGAGGGCACTCACTCTTAAACATTACGTCAGGATGAGAGATTTGATTGAACCTGCTTCTCATTTCCCTGTTCCGCCCGCCGTGGCAGCTCGTCCAATCAGCTGATGTTATCCCCTGGGCCTGGGGCTTTAATCAATAAGAGATTGAGAAGATTAGACAAAGTGAATCGTCCATACCCTCCATTCCACTAATTCCCAAATTCAGCTGGGACTCACTGACTCATCCTCCAGGGTCATGCTCACGCAAATACACACCTTTTCACAATGATTGGGGGCGAGACATCGGTAGCGGTTAATTGCCTGGGAATACAGTCATCATAATTTCCTTGAGCGAGAGAGAGAGAGCGAAAGACTGACTAAAAGACTGACTGAGAGACAGAGAGCTGAGTGGACAGGGGGAGATTAATGTCTCTGGGGTCCTGACTGTGAGTGTCTGTCTTCTGACAGACTGGTAATAGGAAGTATGGCTGAGCTTGGTATTCAAACACACCCCAGAGTTAGCATGAGGGGATTCCTCTTAGTGAAAGACCAACCACTGCTGTAGTGTAGCATTGTGTCTGTGTTTGTGTTTGTGTTTGTGTGTGTGTGTGTGTATGTGTGTGTGTGTGTGTGTGTGTACGTGTGTGTGTGTGTGTGTGTGTGTACGTGTGTGTGTGTGTGTATGTGTGTGTGTGTGTGTGTGTATGTGTGTGTGTGTGTGTGTGTGTACGTGTGTGTGTGTGTATGTGTGTGTGTGTGTGTGTGTGTGTGTGTGTGTGTGTGTGTGTGTGTGTGTGTGTGTGTATGTGTGTGTGTGTGTGTGTGTGTGTATGTGTGTGTGTGTGTGTGTGTGTGTGTGTGTGTGTATGTGTGTGTGTGTGTGTGTGTGTGTGTGTATGTGTGTGTGTATGTGTGTGTGTGTGTGTGTGTGTGTGTATGTGTGTACGTGTGTGTGTGTATGTGTGTGTACGTGTGTGTGTGTGTATGTGTGTGTGTGTGTGTGTGTGTGTGTGTGTGTGTATGTGTATGTGTGTGTGTGTGTGTGTGTGTGTGTGTGTGTGTGTGTGTATGTGTGTGTGTGTGTGTGTGTGTGTGTGTGTATGTGTGTGTGTGTGTGTGTGTGTACGTGTGTGTGTGTGTATGTGTGTGTGTGTGTGTGTGTGTGTGTGTGTGTGTGTGTGTATGTGTGTGTGTGTGTGTGTGTGTGTGTGTGTGTGTGTGTGTGTGTGTGTGTGTGTATGTGTGTACGTGTGTGTGTGTGTGTGTACGTGTGTGCATCTGAAAGTGCTTGCATGCCATGTGTATGTTGCAAAGATGTACACTACCGTTCTAAAGTTTGGGGTCACTTGTCCTTCTTTTTGAAAGAAAAGCACGTTTTTTTGTCCATTAAAATAACATAAAATTGATCAGAAATACAGTGTTAATGTTGAAAATGACTATTGTAGCTGGAAATGGCAGATTTTTAATGGAATATCTACATAGGCGTACAGAGGCCCATTATCAGCAACTATCATTCCTGTGTTCCAATGGCATGTTGTATTAGCTAATCCAAGTTTATCATTTTAAAAGGCTAATTGATCATTGGAAAAGCCTTTTGCAATTATGTTAGCACCGCTGAAAACTGTTGTTCTGATTAAAGTTAAAACTGGCCTTCTTTAGACCTGTTGAGTATCTGGAGCATCAGCATTTGTGGGTTTGATTACAGGCTCAAAATGGCTAGAAACAAAGACCTTTCTTCTGAAACTCATCAGTTTATTCTTGTTCTGAGAAATTAATGCTATTCTGTGCGAGAAATTGCCAAGAAACTGAAGATCTCGTACAACACTGTGTACAACTCCATTCACAGAACAGCATAAACTGTCTCTAACCAGAATAGAAAGAGGAGTGGCCCCGGTGGCCCCGGTGCACAACTGAGCAAGAGGACAAGTACATTAGAGTGCCTAGTTTGAGAAGCAGAGAAGCAGACGCCTCACAAGTCCTGAACTGGCAGCTTCATTAAATAGTACCCGCAAAACACCAGTATCAACGTCAACAGTGAAGAGGCGACTGTGGGATGCTGGCCTTCAAGGCAGAGTTCCTCTTTCCAGTGTCTCTGTTCTTTTGCCCATCTTAATCTTTTATTTTTATTGGCCAGTCTGAGAAATGGCTTTTTCTTTGCAACTCTGCCTAGATGGCCAGCATCCCGGAGTCGCCTCTTCACTGTTGACATTGAGGCAGTTTTTTTTTGCGGGTACTATCTAATGAACCTCCCGCTATCTGGATCAAAATCGACAACATCCGGTGAAGCTGGAGCGCGCCAAATTCAAATGACAAAATGTTTATATTAAACATTGAACATACATCGTCTTACATCGTTTTAAATCTTAACTTCTTGTTATTCCAACCGTGTTGTCAGATTTCAAAAAGGCTTTGCGGCGAAAGCATATCATGCGATTATCTGAGGACAGCGCCCAACATCAAAATACTTTTTCAAACCAGCACAGGCATCACAAAATCCAAAATCACTTACCTTTGAAGATCTTCCTCTGTTTGCAATCCCAAGGGTCCCAGCTACACAATGAATGGTTGTTTTGTTCGATAAAGTCCTAATTTATATCCAAAAAAGTCTGTTTAGTTGGCGCCTTTGATTTCAGTAATCCACTCGTTCAACATGCATACAAACAAATCCAAAAAGTTACCGGTGAAGTTTGTCCAAACAAATCAAACGATGTTTGTAATTAATACTATGGTACTCAAATATCTAAATAAACAATTACATCTAAGACGGAGAATAGTATGTTCAATAGGGAAGATAAAGAGAAGAGCGCACCTCATTCACGCACCAACAAGACACCTTGGAAAAACTACAACTACTCATTCGTTTTTTCAAAAAACAAGCCTGAAACCCTTTCTAAAGACTGTTGACATCTAGTGGAAGCCCTAGAAACTGCAATCTGGGAGCTATTTATTTGTATATCCCATAGACTAGCATTGAAATGGCCTGTGACCTCAAAAGCTTTTAACAGTTTTAGAAACTTTAGAGTGTTTTCTATCCAATGCTACCAATTATATGCATATCCTAGCTTCTGGGCCTGAGTAATAGGCAGTTTACTTTGGGCACGTCATTCATCCGAACTTCCGAACACTGCCCCCTTGCCCTAAGAGGTCATTAATGAAGCTGCCAGTTGAGGACTTGTGAAATAACCTTTTCAACACACAAATCCTCTAAATAGCCTCTAAATAGACTTGCAGATGTAACATTAGTCTGTAGTTGATACTGTGAAGCTTGGTGTCAGTAGAGAAGGATACCACGGACATTGTAGACTGCCTCTAGATTAGTATTTGGGTCAGACCTGGGTTCAAATGTATTTACAATCCTTCAAATAAGCATTTTCTTGAACCTGCCTTGAGTGCCAGTTGGGTGAGGTTTTGCACTTTTGGGACCATCCTCCCAGCTTGATTTTGCCAGGCATGTTAAATCAAGCAAAGTACTTGAAAGAAAACACATACTATTTGATTCCAGGTCAGATTTGGGTTCCCCTCAGGCTAGGTTGAAATGAACAGTATCCGTCAATTCTGTGGAGGTAGACAGGTTTTGTTAACATCGGCTGGATGACAGGTCATTGATCCAGTACGGGAAGCTTCTTTTAGGTGGTGTGGTGGACGTGTGACTGGCCCAGCCTTGCGTGAATGATAAACCCCTATCCTCAGAGAACTGACAGAGAAGATGAGAGAGTTTTACTGCCTGAAGATAACCTTGTAGAGGGAGACCTCTATTCACACACTGAGGTGTGGGTGTGGGTGTGAGAGAGAGAGAGAGAGAGAGAGAGAGAGATAAAGAGGGAGGGTGAGAGAGAGAGATGGTGAGAGAGAGAGAGCTGGAGGGGTAGAGAGATAGATGGAAGGGTAGAGAGAGAGAGTGAGAGGGGGGGTGTGAGAGAGAGACATGGATGGATAGAGGGCAAGAGAGGGGTAGAGAGAGGGAGGGTGAGAGAGTGAGGGAGGGAGGGGGGTGAGAGAGTGAGGGAGGGGGGTGAGAGAGTGAGGGAGGGAGGGAGGGGGGGGGTGAGAGAGTGAGGGGGGAGGGGGGGGTGAGAGGAAGTGAAAGGAAGAAGTGTCAGAGACAGAAAGATACAGAAATTGAGACTGGCCTTGAGAGGAAACAGTCTCCTTTCATTTGGACAGACAGTATCATATAGTTTTCTATGATGGACAGTCAAATAGCATGCTGATTATGCCTGGCCAGATTGCTGTCTGACTCTCTCTATTGTAATTCCTCGACTCGATAGAAAACTTTAATGGAAGGAAGACCATTTTTTAAAATTGGTTCATTTTCCTCTAAAATACATTTTCCTCCTTTGTCCAGCATTATCTCACGGTAGAGGAGCCGCGCAGGCAATTATGAAGAAAATTATGGTGGAATCTGTTCAAAAGCAGTGAAAGGAGACGCATTTTAATGGCATTTGACCTTCTAGGCAGATAGAGAAAATTAACTGAGAGAGTGTTTGGAGTTTCTTCCCCCTATTTGCCCAGTGCTGTGGAGAGTAACTAGCTTATTTCATATTTAATTCCTTTCTACTGCCAAAACCCTTGTTGAAATATATACTAATCCAGAACTTCTTGGCTATACATTTACTTGGAAGGGAATCCCTTTTGAGCATAGCCTACATCGTTGTGGCAGATAAAGTTATATGTAGTTATGGGCCTTAAAAATATGCCTATATTTGTTATATCGTTTTTTAAACTAGAAAATGTGAGGTTCTACAACCGTGAAGCGGTTGATGACCATTGACATGAATATAGAACACAGTTTCGCCCTGCTCGACAAGGGGGAGGAGCCTATCTGAAGGCTGTAAACTGCACCCGCTAAACCCATGAGGTGACCCAAAGGAGACCCAACCAATCCCTTGTTTCTGTTCCCTCTCCACTCCCCTTCCATTCCTATGAAGTCACAGCTGTGGCCTATGGACATAGAGAATCAGCAATGCTTTCATCTCAGGCCTACAGTCACTGGTCTGGGACCTGCTCTGGGAGAGATAAAGAGGCAGGGGAGCATGGGGAACGGTGAACTGAGATCAGTCAGATGCTAGGGTATAGCTAAATCTTACCAGATGATTACTGGTTCAAGGCTATATGGGGATTCTCCATACATGTCCGGACGTTTCAAAAGCTATGTTAAACCTCTGTGAGCCTGGGCCTGTATGTCAAACAGAGAACAGTTGGTTCTTCATGATTGCTTCATCCTATGTTATAGTGTAGAACTAGAATTATCTTGATCATTTTACTACTAGCCTATCCCAAGAGCTGGAATCCCCAATCCAGAGGCTCTGGCATGATTCTGGCATGATTCTGGAATGATTCTGTAATGATTCTGTAATGAACCTGGAATGATTCTGAAATGATTCTGGAATGAATCTGGAATGAACCTGGAATGATTCTGAAATGATTCTGGAATGAATCTGGAATGATTCTGGAATGATTCTGGAATAAATCTGGAATGATTCTGAAATGATTCTGGAATGATTCTGGAATGAATCTGGAATGATTCTGCAATGATTCTGGAAACCTAATATACCCAGGTCTTAATGCTACATTTTCTTCCGTATAAGAATGAGTAGCACTACCAAATACAGTAAGATACCACATCTACAACTCCATAGACCTGATTGCTAGCTACAGTAGCTAACGCTCAATGAATTCAGATGATGATACAGTGTGAAACCCATGATCAGGTTTGTCCTGTCCATGGTGGGACCTAAAGGCCTGCTAATGTATTGATCTATTTAACTTGTATCTGAGGTAGGTGACTGTGTGTGTGTGTGTGTGTGTGTGTGTCTCGGTGTGTTGGGGACTCTGTAATCAACACTGTGCCACACATAGTCCCATGACAGAGATAAATGGATTGACCTGAACTAGATTCTCTCACAGATCAATACAGGGGAATATACCATTGGCTCATAGACGGGGGGGATAGGCTCACAGTGCTATCTGGTGGTAGGTAGGGAGAGAATGCTGATTATTGCAGTTACATTATTATGCCATTGCGTGCCTTACTACAATGAGCGATCCATTTAGCTCAAGTTATGTTCGACCAAATGTTATATGATCAAGTGCTGTTTGATTGATTCCTTCCGTTGTGCCTCTACGAAAAGCTGCTGTGGCAGTTTGTTACATTGATTAGGTTTAAAAATAACACACAGTCCTTTTGGCACCAGTTGTCTTAGCTTCTAAAAAATAAACAGAGATATTTGATCCATTCAGTCAGTTGTGTGTCTGTGAAAAGCTGCTGTGGTTGTTAGCTACATTTATTAAGTTTGACATAACACACCAATTTTGGCCCAGTTCTCCAATATTAGCCTTAGCTTCTAAAAATAACCATCGGCCAATCGCTTTATAACAATCCCAAGCAGATTAAAGCGAGTGGCCAAATTGAACCATAGCCTTTCAATTTTGGAGAGCTGGTTGCCTTGACTGTAACAAGCTGACAGGCCTTTAACCCCAGCTTAAACAGACTGGTAATTATATTAAAACAAGCACTTTGAAATCTCTAATGGGATGTAGAGGGCTTTGTTATGATACTATACTGAACAAATATATAAATGCAACATGTAAAGTGTTGGTCCCTGGGTTTCATGAGCTGAAATAAAAGATCCCAGAAATGTTCCATTCGTACAAAAAGCTTATCACTCTCTCAAATTTTGTGCAAAAATTTATTTACATCCCTGTTAGTGAGCATTTCTCCTTTGTCAAGATAATCCATCTACCTGACAGATATGGCATATCAAGAAGCTGATTAAACAGCAGGATCGTTACAAAGGTGAAACTTGTGCTGGGGACAATAAATGGCCCCTCTAAAATGTGCAGTTTTGTCACACAACACAATGCCACAGAAGTCTCAAATTTTGAGAGAGCGTAGAATTGACATGCTGACTGCAGCAATGTCCACCAGAGCTGTTGCCAGAGAACTGAATGTTAATTTGTCTCTCTACCAACATCGATTTAGAGAATTTGGCAGTACGACCAACTGGCCTCATAACTGCAGACAACTTGTATGGTGTTGTGTGGGTGAGCGGTTTGCTGATGTCAACATTGTGAACAGAGTGCCACATGGTGGCGGTGGGGTTATGGTATGGACAGGCATGAACAACATACACAATTGCATTTTATCGATGGCAATTTGAATGCACAGAGATACCGTGACGAGATCCTGAGGCCCATTGTCGTGCCATTCATCTGCTGCCATCACCTCATGTTTCAGCATGATAATGCGCAGCCCCATGTCGCAAGGATCTGTACACAATTGGTAGCTGAAAATGTCCCAGTTCTTCCATGGCCTGCATACTCACCAGACATGTCACCTGTTGAGCATGTTTTGGATGCTCTGGATCGATGTGTACGACAGCATGTTCCAGTTCTCCTTTGAAACTAGAGGCTAGAAGCTAGAAGCTAGAGGCTAGAGACTGAAGCAGGGATCATCAACTAGCTCCTCTCCCCTTCTCCTCCTCTCCCCCTGCTCTCCCCCTCTCCTCCTGCTCTCCTCATCCTCTCCTCCTACTCTCCTCATCATCTCCTCATCCTCTCCCCCTCTCCTCCTCCTCTCCTCATCCTCTCCCCCTCTCCTCATCCTCTCCTCATCCTCTCCTCATCCTCTCCTCTCCCTCTCCTCATCCTCTCCTCATCCTCTCCCTCTCTCCTCATCCTCTCCCCCTCTCCTCATCCTGTCCCCCTGCTCTCCCTCTCTCCTCATCCTCTCCTCATCCTCTCCCCCTGCTCTTCCCCTCTCCTCATCCTCTCCTCATCCTCTCCCCCTCTCCTCGTCCTCTCTTCCCCCTCTCCCCCTCTCCTCATCCTGTCCCCCTGCTCTCCCTCTCTCCTCATCCTCTCCTCATCCTCTCCCCCTGCTCTTCCCCTCTCCTCATCCTCTCCTCATCCTCTCCCCCTGCTCTTCCCCTATCCTCCTCTCTCCCTCCTCTCCTCCCCTCCCTTTCTCCTCCTGCCATCTCTCCCTGTGTGTCGTATGCCACCCTTCTGATCTATAGAGTCTTCCATCCTGCACTAACACTGCCATAAATATTAACATCACAATAGAGACTATTTTTATGATGCTCTCTTCCTCTCCCTCCTCCTTCCCTCCTTCTCTCCTCTCCCTCCTCTTCCTTGCTAACTGCTGCAGTGAGACCCTGAGCCAGACACCATGAATTGATTGATCGTGACTGGGAGGAAGTGGAGGAGAAAGGGGTGGGTGTGTGTGTGTGTGTGTGTGTGTGTGTGTGTGTGTGTGTGTGTGTGTGTGTGTGTGTGTGTGTGTGGATAAGTAGGGAGAGGGCAGTTCAGTAAGGTGACCCCAGTAAGAGCCCCTAGTTACTGATCCGATACGGGGGGAGAAAGAGGCATGAGGGGGGAGCCCGTCCTGTTGTGTAGCTGAGACAGCAAATACTCTAAAAGGGGGAAGAGGGAGGGGATAGAATACTAAATAACTAAACAATAAACAGAAACAGTGAAAGTGCTTTAGCTGCAGTGATTTCATGCAGACTCCAGTACACAGTATCCTGCAGTAAAGCTATATATTCCTATCTCTCTCCAGTATACTGTGTGTTACAATGGCTGTGCTGTAACATTGCTGCTATGAGGGATGGATGGGAGATCCTCAGCATGTTGTGTTTCCAGGCAGACAGATAGGCAGACAGGCAGGCAGATAGGCAGACGGGCAGGCAGACAGGCAGGCAGACAGGCAGGCAGACAAATAATGACAGCGAATGAATAGATCGATAGAGATTCTCCCCCAAAGCCAGTCCTACTGTCTCATCCACTACCCCCCCCCCCACCCCCCACCCCTCCCCTCCTCAGCACAGCTCAGTTTAGTGAGGCAGCCAGCGGCCAGCCTGAGGATAATTATGTGATCTATACAAACTCAAAACTTTCTCTCTCTCTCCCTCTCTTTCTGCCCCTCTCTATTTTTCTCTCTTTCTCTCTCTTTCTCTCTCTCTCTATCTCTCTCTCTCTCTCTCTCTCTCTCTCTCTCTCTGTTTCTCTGTGCCTCGATTCCCCTCTCTGTCTCCATCTCTCGATTTTTCACTTATCTTTTCCTAATTCTATGGCTTGGGAATTGAGAGAAAGGGGAGAGTGGAGAGAGTGAAAAAGTGAGGGTAAGAAAGGAGAAGTGATGAGAAAGATCTCAAACTAGAAAATGTATATTTGGGGGGATTTTCTTGCACTGCAGCGAGGCTGGAGTTAGAGCCTAGGGACTCCCTAGAGAATAGAGGCTGGAGTTAGAGCCTAGGGCCTCCCTAGAGAATAGAGCCTAGAGCCTCCCTAGAGAATAGAGCCTCCCTAGAGAATAGAGCCTAGAGCCTCCCTAGAGAATAGAGCCTAGAGCCTCCCTAGAGAATAGAGCCTAGAGCCTCCCTAGAGAATAGAGCCTCCCTAGAGAATAGAGGCTGGAGGATAGAGAATAGAGCCTAGACACTAGAGAATAGAGTCTAGACACTAGAGAATAGAGCCTAGACACTAGAGAATAGAGCCTAGACACTAGAGAATAGAGCCTAGACACTAGAGAATAGAGTCTGGAGGATAGAGAATAGAGTCTGGAGACTAGAGAATTGAGCCTAGACACTAGAGAATAGAGCCTAGACACTAGAGAATATAGCCTAGACACTAGGTAATAGAGCCTAGACACTAGAGAATAGAGCCTAGACACTAGAGAATAGAGGCTGGAGGATAGAGTATAGAGGCTAGACACTAGAGAATAGAGGCTGGAGGATAGAGAATAGAGACTAGAGCCTCCCTAGAGAATAGAGCCTATACACTAGAGAATAGAGCCTAGACACTAGAGAATAGAGGCTGGAGGATAGAGTATAGAGGCTAGACACTAGAGAATAGAGGCTGGAGTATAGAGAATAGAGACTAGAGCCTCCCTAGAGAATAGAGCCTATACACTAGAGAATAGAGCCTAGACACTAGAGAATAGAGGCTGGAGGATAGAGAATAGAAACTAGAGCCTCCCTAGAGAATAGAGCCTAGACACTAGAGTATAGAGCCTAGACACTAGAGAATAGAGACTGGAGGATAGAGAATAGAGACTAAACACTAGAGATTAGAGGCTGGAGGATAGAGAATAGAGACTAGAGCCTCCCTAGAGAATAGAGCCTATACACTAGAGAATAGAGCCTAGACACTAGAGAATAGAGGCTGGAGGATAGAGTATAGAGGCTAGACACTAGAGAATAGAGGCTGGAGGATAGAGAATAGAGACTAGAGCCTCCCTAGAAAATAGAGCCTATACACTAGAGAATAGAGCCTAGACACTAGAGAATAGAGGCTGGAGGATAGAGAATAGAAACTAGAGCCTCCCTAGAGAATAGAGCCTAGACACTAGAGTATAGAGCCTAGACACTAGAGAATAGAGGCTGGAGGATAGAGAATAGAGACTAAACACTAGAGTATAGAGGCTGGAGGATAGAGAATAGAGACTAGAGCCTAGATACTAGAGAATAGAGTCTGGAGACTAGAGTCTGGAGAATAGAGTCTCGAGAATATAGGCTAGTGCCTAGAGTATAGAGTCTGGAGGATAGAGAATAGAGTCTAGAGCCTAGACACTAGGGAACAGAGTCTGGAGAATAGAGTCTGGAGAATAGAGGCTAGTGCCTAGAGGATAGCAAATAGAGGCTGTGAGCCTAGACAGAGAACAGAGTCTAGAAACTAGATGAGTCTGGAGAATAGAGGTTACTGACTAGAGAATAGAGCCTATAACCTAGAGGCTAGAGCCTAAAGGCTAGAGGCGAGACACTACAGACTAGAGACTAAAGACTAAAGACTAGATGCTAGAGACTAGAGCCTAGACACTAGAGAATAGAGTCTGGAGAATACAGTCTGGAGACTAGAGAATAGAGCCTAGACACTAGAGAATAGAGCCTAGACACTAGAGAATAGAGCCTAGACACTAGAGAATAGAGTCTGGAGGATAGAGAATAGAGTCTGGAGACTAGAGAATAGAGCCTAGACACTAGAGAATAGAGCCTAGACACTAGATAATTGAGCCTAGACACTAGAGAATAGAGCCTAGACACTAGAGAATATAGCCTAGACACTAGAGAATAGAGGCTGGAGGATAGAGAATAGAAACTAGAGCCTCCCTAGAGAATAGAGCCTAGACACTAGAGTATAGAGCCTAGACACTAGAGAATAGAGGCTGGAGGATAGAGAATAGAGACTAAACACTAGAGTATAGAGGCTGGAGGATAGAGAATAGAGACTAGAGCCTAGATACTAGAGAATAGAGTCTGGAGACTAGAGTCTGGAGAATAGAGTCTCGAGAATATAGGCTAGTGCCTAGAGTATAGAGTCTGGAGGATAGAGAATAGAGTCTAGAGCCTAGACACTAGGGAACAGAGTCTGGAGAATAGAGTCTGGAGAATAGAGGCTAGTGCCTAGAGGATAGCAAATAGAGGCTGTGAGCCTAGACAGAGAACAGAGTCTAGAAACTAGATGAGTCTGGAGAATAGAGGTTACTGACTAGAGAATAGAGCCTATAACCTAGAGGCTAGAGCCTAAAGGCTAGAGGCGAGATACTACAGACTAGAGACTAAAGACTAAAGACTAGATGCTAGAGACTAGAGCCTAGACACTAGAGAATAGAGTCTGGAGAATACAGTCTGGAGACTAGAGAATAGAGCCTAGACACTAGAGAATAGAGCCTAGACACTAGAGAATAGAGCCTAGACACTAGAGAATAGAGTCTGGAGGATAGAGAATAGAGTCTGGAGACTAGAGAATAGAGCCTAGACACTAGAGAATAGAGCCTAGACACTAGAAAATTGAGCCTAGACACTAGAGAATAGAGCCTAGACACTAGAGAATAGAGCCTAGACACTAGAGAATAGAGGCTGGAGGATAGAGACTAGACACTAGAGTATAGAGGCTGGAGGATAGAGAATAGAGACTAGAGACTAGACACTAGAGAATAGAGTCTGGAGACTAGAGTCTGGAGAATAGAGTCTCGAGAATATAAGCTAGTGCCTAGAGTATAGAGGCTGGAGGATAGAGAATAGAGTCTAGAGCCTAGACACTAGAGAATAGAGTCTGGAGAATAGAGTCTGGAGAATAGAGGCTAGTGCCTAGAGGATAGTGAATAGAGGCTTGATCCTAGACAGAGAACAGAGTCTAGAAACTAGATGAGTCTGGAGAATAGAGGTTGCTGACTAGAGAATAGAGCCTATAACCTAGAGGCTAGAGCCTAAAGGCTAGAGGCTAGACACTACAGACTAGAGACTAAAGACTAGATGCTAGAGCCTAGAGCCTAGAGCCTAGAGCCTCCCTAGAGAATAGAGCCTAGACACTAGAGTATAGAGGCTGGAGGATAGAGAATAGAGACTAGAGCCTAGACACTAGAGAATAGAGTCTGGAGAAAAGAGTCTGGAGAATAGAGTCTGGAGAATAGAGGCTAGTGCCTAGAGGATAGAGGATATAGGCTTGAGCCTAGACAGAGAACAGAGTCAGAAACTAGATGCTAGAGTCTGGAGAATAGAGGCTACTGACTAGAGAATAGAGCCTATAACCTAGAGGCTAGATCCTAAAGGCTAGAGGCCAGACACTACAGACTAGAGACTAAAGACTAAATACTAGATGCTAGAGACTAGAGCCTAGAGCCTACATTCTAGAGCCTAGATTCTACAGACTAGAGCTAGGAGGCTATAGTTTAGTGCCTAGAGCCTAGAGCCTAGCGACTACATTCTAGAGCCTAGATTCTACAGACTAGAGCTAGGAGGCTTGAGGCTAGAGCCTAGAGGCTAGAGTCTAGACACTACAGACTAGAGACTAAAGACTAAAGACTAGATGCTAGAGATTAGATGCTAGAGCCTTGAGCCTAGAGACTAGAGCCTAGATTCTACAGACTAGAGCTAGGAGGCTTGAGGCTAGAGCCTAGAGGCTACAGGCTAGACACTAGAGGCTAGAGACTAGATGCTAGAGCAGGGATCATCAGCTAGATTCAGCTGCATGATGATTTTTACTTGAGCAGATAATTGGGGAACCAGAACACATAGTAATTCCAAGTAGACTGCAAATTTGTATACTGTAAATTGACCTCAAGAAGCCTAAACATTTCAAAACTTGCTACATTTGTTTACAATCACGTGTCTCTCTTATGTATGGGAACAGATTTCCTAAATTAAAATCACTTTGAGCTGATTTCCTGATGTTTTTACCATGTTTTTTGTCCAACAATGAACATTTTACAAAAACACCTGGGTGGCCAAATAAAACCACCGTGGCCGCCAGTTGCGGAACCCTGGGCTAGAGGTTAGAGGCTAGAGGCTAGAGGCTAGAAGCTAAGAGCTAGAGCCTAGAGTCTGGGGCTTGAGGCTAAGAGCTAGAGGCTAGAGGCTAGAGCCTAGAAGCTAAGAGCTAGTGGGTAGAAGCTAGAGGCTAGAAGCTAGAAGCTAAGAACTAGAGGGTAGACGCTAGAGGCTAGAAGCTAGATGCTAAAAGCTAGAGTCTACAGGCTAGAGGCTAAAAGCTAGAGGCTAGAAGTGTAAAGCTAGAGCCTAGAGGCTAAAAGCTACAGGCTAGAATATTGAAGCTAAAAGCTAGAGGCTTGAGTAGAAGCTTAAGTCTAGAAGCTAGAGGCTAGAGGCTAGAGGCTTGAAGCTAGAGGCTATGTGCTAAAGACTAGGGGCTAGAAGCTAAAAACTAGAAGCTAGAGGCTAGAAGCTAAAGCCTAGAGCCTAGAGGCTTGCGGGTAGAGGCTAGAAGCTAGAGGCTAGAAGCTAGAACCTAGAGCATAGAGCAGGGATCATCAACTACATTTAGCCGCAGGACATTTTTCTTCTTGAGCGGATAATCTTGGGTCCGGAATATAACTACAAATAAGTTGTACAATACAGTAGACTGCAAATTGACTACAAGAAGCCTAAACAGATTTAATATTTGACTAAAGCATAATAATTTCAAACCTTGCTTACATTTGTGTACGATCACGTGTCTCTCTTATGTGTGGGAATACTTGGGAGCAGATTTACAAAATTAAAATCACTTGGAGCGGATTTCCTGGTGCTTTTGCAGTCAATGAACATTTACAAAAAACACCTGGGGGGCCAAATAAAAACCACCTGCAGGCCAAATCCTGCTCGTGGGCCACCAGTTGGGGAACCTTGGGTTAGAGGCTAGAGCCTAGAAGCTATATACTAGATACTAGAAGCTATAAGCTAGAGGTTCAAAGCTAGAGCCTAGAAGCTAGTGGCTAAACGCTACTAAACTAGAGGCTAGAAGCTAAAAGCTAGAGTCTAGAATTTAGAGGCTGGAAGCTAAAAGGTATAGGCTAAAAGCTAGAGGGTAGAAACTACAACCTAGATGCTAGAAGCTAGAGGCTAGAAGCTAAAATCTAGAGGATAGAAGCTAGAGGCTAGAAGCTAGAAGTTAAAAAAAACACCTAGGGGGGGCCAAATAAACTACCTGCATGCCAAATTCTGCCCCGCGGTCTGCCAGTTCGGGAACCTTGTGCTAGAGGCTAGAAGCCAGAGGCTAGGAGTCTATTAAAAAATGGGCAGTCAAAGAAACAGGGAGGCTCAGAGTCATACAAAGTCATACTTTACCACTATATGACTAGACTTCATCTTACGAGAGCCTAGCTTAGTCTAGAAAATTGGCAATTTTCCCCACAGAGTGACACCAGTGACACTTCATATTCCTGACAGCTTTCCTAAATGGTTTCAGGGGGAATATCATTGGTTGATGTCTCACTGCAGGGATAACAAAGTGCATTTAGGTTAGCCTGGTTTCCAAATAGAGGACTCTTGTTATTTTTCTGTCCCCATCACTGTCACTTAGCCATTCAAATTGCATGTGAGTGAGCGAGAGAGAGTGAGAGAGTGGGAGAGAGAGGGAGAAAGAGGCCCAATCCATAGTGATATTGTGATGGTATCTGTAGGCTGTGGTTCATTTCGGACACGTACTGTACTGTAGCATGGTTTACCCAGAAGCCCTGAGGAGTGTCAGAAAATGGTGTGCATCAACAGCTGTCACTGTTCCATTATGGGGGAGTAGGGTACAGATAGGGCTGTGGCGGTCGCGAAATGTAGTCAACCGATGATTGTCAAGCAAATAACTGTCAGTCTCACGGTACTTGACCATTAATGAACATAAACACATTGAGCATCTCCTGGCTCTCCACACACAGCCTACAAGCCACTGGTGCAGACATATGGAACATCTACATTTTAAAAAGTCTAATAAATCCATGTAACACCTTCACAATAAATCCATTATTTTAGATGGGTCTAAAGAAACATGATATGAAGAAAATGTAGTCTATTTCAGAGGAACAGCAAAGCATACTCTGAGTTGTTATCTTATGTTAGGTCCTGATCTGGCTATGCCAAATGGCTGTGGGCTACACTAGTTCATTTAGCAGACAAGATTTGCTTAGAATTTAATTGCATTATTTTATATTATTTTATAGTTTGAAGAATACAATTGAACCAAGCTGAATAAAATAGAAAGGATATTTTCTCCAAATGATTTGAGAGAGTGAACACATGCAGCTATTCTGTGTGGAGGTTAACAAAGAAACTGGTTCTCCTCTATGTTTAATTTAGAGTTATTAATGTGACTTTAGTTGTTCTACAAACGTTGGGCTGTATGTTTTGATTTTTAATACATTGTCAGGCTGCATGATGAGACTCTAATGATCATTTGAAAAAGTTGCTTGAAAGGCATGAGCTCTTCTTTGTATTTTTTTTTGCGTAGGTTGTACACACTTCATCAGTCTCTCATTCACAGTTCGACAAGCACTTCACTTTCACCGCGGCATCCCCTTTGTGTGGCCGTAATGCACCCTAAAAAAAACATGTATTTTGCGGCTGCTGGCCGTTGTGCTCTTCTCCCTGAGGTGTGTGCGCTCTGTCACGTGATTGGGGCTTTCTCACAGGCTACAAGTGAAGACAGACACATCGTGGGAGCAACTGCACGCGTCCTTATCCAATTCCGAGGTGCATATTGAAGATATTGGAGGAACTGTCCATATTTACTTTTCGTCAGCCAACAAGATGAGTAGGCCTAACGAACAGCAAAAGCAGTAGCCTATGTTAATCTACTATCCCCCATAGTAGAAAAGTTGACCTATTATATTCTGTGCGAGAAATTAATATTCCAAACATAATCTGAGACAGTTGGGGATATGATTAATCCCAAATGAATACAACCACTAGCATCAAAAAATATTTTTTTTACGCAATGTGGCTGACGCAACAGATCTGAATGTTTAGCTTAAAATGTTGATATCCTATTAGGCTATTTCTTCACATTATAAATGCAGAAATGCGCACATGGCAGTAAGTGCTGCCATAAGTGCTAATGTTCAATTAGCGGGAAAACACCAGTATCAAAAATGACCGCAAATGTGATTAAGCTTGTAATGCTTTTATTATAAAGGTGCATTTTTATGGTGAAAATGATCTTCCCCAAACTTGAAAGTCACACGCTGCTTATATATGCCATTTTGGCTCTACACCCCTTGTAAAAGCTCTACAACCCCAGTTCTCTGCTGCCAATGACTGGAACGAATTGCAAAAATCACTGAAGCTGGAGACTCATATCTCCCTCACTAACTTTAAGCATCGGCTGTCAGAGCAGCTCACAGATCACTGCATCTGTACATAGCCCATCTGTAAATAGCTCATCCAACTACCTCATCCCCATATTGTTATTTTAAAAAAATAAAAAATGACTCCTTTGCACCCCAGTATCGATACTTGCACATTCATCTTCTGCACATCTATCACTCCAGTGTTTAATTGCTAAATTGTAATTACTTTGCCACTACGGCCTATTTATTGCCTTACCTCCCTAATCTTACTACATTTGCACACACTGTATATAGATTTTTTTTCCTATTGTGTTATTGACTGTCCATTGTCTATTGAATGTGTAACTGTGTGTTGTTGTTTGTGTCGCACCACTTTGCTTCATCTTGGCCAGGCCGCAATTATAAATGGGATCGTGTTCTCAACTGGCCTACCTGGTTAAATAAAGGTGTTCTCAACTAGCCTACCTGGTTAAATAAAGGTGTTCTCAACTAGCCTACCTGGTTAAATAAAGGTGTTCTCAACTAGCCTACCTGGTTAAATAAAGGTGTTCTCAACTGGCCTACCTGGTTAAATAAAGGTGTTCTCAACTAGCCCACCTGGTTAAATAAAGGTGTTCTCAACTAGCCTACCTGGTTAAATAAAGGTGTTCTCAACTAGCCTACCTGGTTAAATAAAGGTGTTCTCAACTAGCCTACCTGGTTAAATAAAGGTGAAATAAATACAAATCAAAAAAGCAGATTAATGTGCTTAATTGTGCTATATATAATAACTATACTGTAGGATTATGGGCTAGGCTACGAGGTGCGTGATTTTAAAAAGTCGCAAAAAATATTGTCACCCATCAGACTATTCGTGATTTAATCTTGTCTTTACATATACTAAATCATATATGTGTGAAATTAGTTTTGATTTAGAATGGACCATTATCATGCACCTGTATCGAAACACGGGCAGCTGGGGAAAAAAATTTGTTTAGGCACTTAAATAACGAATGGAGGACACTTCTTCCAGTGGTTTCTTTTCATGCCAGCCAGGTAGGCTATACTCCTGTTGTAAAGACAAGTAATGTGCTTTAATATTAGGAAAGTTGAGAAATAAATATAGCAGGCCTAGCCTATAGAAAGCTGATGGGATCCTCCTCTTTTTATTAGCAGCCATTACACAGCCTATTGAAAGCTCAGTCCATGACTCTGTTTTGCATAGCCTATAGAAATGTTACGCAACATGAGCTCATGGGCTCTCAATGAAGTGTTTGATTAGATTTTCGAAGACATTTGCATTGATGTCAGAGTGATTGGAGGGACAATGGAGTGCTGAGTACCAGGCAGTTAGCAAGTTTGTTAGGCTACTAATTACCATCAACAAGCATCAGAGCTTGGAGATGCCTAATTACCTATGGTCACTGCAACAGCCCTAGGTACAAAGGCGGCAGTGAATAGTGGGAAGAGGGAGGGGGGGCAAAGGGATGCAGTGAATTTTTATGAATGTGCACACACTGTTCCTGGTAGTGCCACTGAGGGGGTCTGACAGAGGTGGAGAGTGTCAGACAGTAGGACAAACACTCTCCGGCCCTGAAGGAGCCTTGCTCAAAACTATCTCGCTTCCTCCTTGAAGAGAGTTGGAGCTTCAAATGCTGCCAGAGATGTGACTGACATGACGGACAGGATCTGTCCTCATATCCTCTGTCGGACTGAGCCTCCTTCGACTGAGACAGTCTGTCTGCTACTCCCAAAGTCTAGAGCAGACAAATAGATCAGCTTCTTGACAGACGTGAACTAGAGACACCGGACGGTGAGGTTGTTTTTGTAGAGTTTTATAGTTCTGGAAGTTTCTGTTATCCTGTATTGTCATCTTACAAGCTGAACAACTTGTACCGGACGTGATGAAGGGATCTTAAAAGGAAATGGCGTGAGATTCGTCCTGTCTGAGACATGATGTTGTCATGCTTCAGCTAGACGGAGGGAGCTAACTGTGCAGCTCGGACGCTTGGACGCTCACCTGGTGTCCCATTCCGCAGACCACTTTGTGAGGTTAAAATAAATATGTTCATTTCTGCTCTCGTTTGGTAAACACCAAAGCTGAGAAAGAGAGTGGTAGAGAGAGTGTTGGAGAGAAAGAGTGTGGATGTGCGCCTGTCTCTCTGCAGGCCTAATTGGAGCTGTGTGTTGGTTTCCAATACGGTAGACACTATACAGTCTCTGGTGTGTGTTGATTTCCAATATGGTAGACACTATACAGTCTCCGGTGTGTGTTGATTCCCAATACGGTAGACACTATACAGTCTCCGGTGTGTGTTGATTCCCAATACGGTAGACACTATACAGTCTCCGGTGTGTGTTGATTCCCAATACGGTAGACACTATACAGTCTCTGGTGTGTGTTGATTCCCAATACGGTATTTTATTTTTTATTTTACCTTTATTTAACCAGGCAAGTCAGTTAAGAACAAATTCTTATTTTCAATGACGGCCTGGGAAGAGTGGGTTAACTGCCTGTTCAGGGGCAGAACGACAGATTTGTACCTTGTCAGCTCGGGGGTTTGAACTCGCAACCTTCCGGTTACTAGTCCAACGCTCTAACCACTAGGCTACCCTGCCGCCCCGGTAGACACTATACAGTCTCCGGTGTGTGTTGATTCCCAATACGGTAGACACTATACAGTCTCCGGTGTGTGTTGATTCCCAATACACCAGAGTTTCCGTTAGCCGGTAATAGCCGGCTTTTGGCTGATGGAAAAAAATAGAAAAGCAAATAAATAAAATTGTCGCTGGCCAATTGTCCGGTAGAAGAAGAAAATCCTCATTGCAAAGTAATGCTTTCTAGCCTCTTCATTGATGGAAATACCAATCGACATGTGATTTGTGTCATTCTGAGCACTGTGGGCAGACACCGTAATCAGGTTACACTCCCAAATGCATATGGCTCCAGTACATTTCTCAAATGTCCGGTCAATTAAAATGCTGCCGGGCCAATGTCCAGAAACCCTGGTAGACGTTAAACAGTCTCTCGTGTGTGTCGATCCCCAATACGGTAGATGTTAAACAGTCTCTGGTGTGTATGTTGATTCCTAGTCCACATGCCTCTCTGCTCTTGTGTGTGTGGGTGTGTGTACGTGTGTACGGCGAAGTCTTGAAATGATCCATCTACCACGTGACACACACCTTTTACTAGGGATAATTGGGTCCACACACACGCACGCACGCACGCACGCACGCACACACACACACACACACACACACACACACACACACACACACACACACACACACACACACACACACACACACACACACACACACACACACACACACACACACACACACACACACACACACGCACTCACACACACACACATTTCACAGTTCTGTGTTGTGGGGTGGTAATTCCTGTTTCCCTGGAGACAGAGTGTGTGTCAGAGGAATGCTAACAGAGTTGATTTGGGACCTTTTCTGTCAATCTCATACTCAGGTTCAATGTCAGGCTATGGGAAGATGTTTGAGGGACCTGGTTTAGCCCTGAGAATGAAGGTAGAAACCACATTCATACTCAGATTCAATGTCAGGCTATGGGAAGATGTTTGAGAGACCTGGTTTAGCCCTGAGAATGGAGGTAGAAACCACATTCATACTCAGGTTCAATGTCAGGCTATGGGAAGATGTTTGAGAGACCTGGTTTAGCCCTGAGAATGGAGGTAGAAACCACATTCATACTCAGATTCAATGTCAGGCTATGGGAAGATGTTTGAGAGACCTGGTTTAGCCCTGAGAATGGAGGTAGAAACCACATTCATACTCAGGTTCAATGTCAGGCTATGGGAAGATGTTTGAGAGACATGGTTTAGCCCTGAGAATGGAGGTTGAAAACCACATTCATCTTCATTCCTCACAGGCCATGTAGAACCCATATGTCTCACGTCCATCATGTGGGTGTGTGAGAAGGGATTCGGAGCGGGGAATGTGTGTGTGTGTGTGTGCTAATCTGTCGCTGCGGCTCTCTCTGACGGCAGGTTCTGTCACAGTGATCGGTAAATAGACCCAGACTGCAGTGATTTTATCTAGGTGGGGTTACTATAGACCTGACACACACACACACACACACACACACACACACACACACACACACACACACACACACACACACACACACACACATACACACACACACACACACACACACACACACACAGGAAGGAAAAATAACCTTGTCACCACAGCAATGGAAGAAATGTGGTTCAGAGTCAACAATGAATTATACCTGTACTGTAGATGAGAGAAAAAGAGAGCGAGGAAGGAGAGAGAGCGAGAGAGAAAAAGAGAGCGAGGAAGGAGAGAGAGCGAGAGAGAAAAAGAGAGCGAGGAAGGAGAGAGAGCGAGAGAGAAAAAGAGAGCGAGGAAGGAGAGAGAGCGAGAGAGAAAAAGAGAGCGAGGAAGGAGAGAGAGCGAGAGAGAAAAAGAGAGCGAGGAAGGAGAGTGAGCGAGAGAGAAAAAGAGAGCGAGGAAGGAGAGAGAGCGAGAGAGAAAAAGAGAGCGAGGAAGGAGAGAGAGCGAAAGAGAAAAAGAGAGCGAGGAAGGAGAGAGAGCGAGAGAGAAAAAGAGAGCGAGCAAGGAGAGCGAGCGAGAGAGAAAAAGAGAGCGAGGAAGGAGAGAGAGCGAGAGAGAAAAAGAGAGCGAGGAAGGAGAGAGAGCGAAAGAGAAAAAGAGAGCGAGGAAGGAGAGAGAGCGAGAGAGAAAAAGAGAGCGAGCAAGGAGAGCGAGCGAGAGAGAAAAAGAGAGCGAGGAAGGAGAGAGAGCGAGAGAGAAAAAGAGAGCGAGGAAGGAGAGAGAGCGAGAGAGAAAAAGAGAGCGAGGAATGAGAGAGAGCGAGAGAGAAAAAGAGAGTGAGGAAGGAGAGAGAGCGAGAGAGAAAAAGAGAGTGAGGAAGGAGAGAGAGCGAGAGAGAAAAAGAGAGGGAGGAAGGAGAGAGAGCGAGAGAGAAAAAGAGAGTGAGGAAGGAGAGAGAGAAAAAGAGAGCGAGGAAGGAGAGAGAGCGAGAGAGAAAAAGAGAGCGAGGAAGGAGAGAGAGCGAGAGAGAAAAAGAGAGCGAGGAAGGAGAGAGAGCGAGAGAGAAAAAGAGAGCGAGGAAGGAGAGAGAGCGAGAGAGAAAAAGAGAGCGAGGAAGGAGAGAGAGCGAAAGAGAAAAAGAGAGCGAGGAAGGAGAGAGAGCGAGAGAGAAAAAGAGAGCGAGCAAGGAGAGCGAGCGAGAGAGAAAAAGAGAGCGAGGAAGGAGAGAGAGCGAGAGAGAAAAAGAGAGCGAGGAAGGAGAGCGAGCGAGAGAGAAAAAGAGAGCGAGGAAGGAGAGAGAGCGAGAGAGAAAAAGAGAGTGAGGAAGGAGAGAGAGCGAGAGAGAAAAAGAGAGCGAGGAAGGAGAGAGAGCGAGAGAGAAAAAGAGAGCGAGGAAGGAGAGAGAGCGAGAGAGAAAAAGAGAGGGAGGAAGGAGAGAGAGCGAGAGAGAAAAAGAGAGCGAGGAAGGAGAGAGAGAAAAAGCGAGCGAGGAAGGAGAGAGAGCGAGAGAGAAAAAGAGAGTGAGGAAGGAGAGAGAGCGAGAGAGAAAAAGAGAGCGAGGAAGGAGAGAGAGCGAGAGAGAAAAAGAGAGCGAGGAAGGAGAGAGAGAAAAAGAGAGCGAGGAAGGAGAGAGAGCGAGAGAGAAAAAGAGAGCGAGGAAGGAGAGAGAGCGAGAGAGAAAAAGAGAGCGAGGAAGGAGAGAGAGCGAGAGAGAAAAAGAGAGCGAGGAAGGAGAGAGAGAAAAAGAGAGCGAGGAAGGAGAGAGAGAAAAAGAGAGCGAGGAAGGAGAGAGAGCGAGAGAGAAAAAGAGAGCGAGGAAGGAGAGAGAGCGAGAGAGAAAAAGAGACGGAGGAAGGAGAGAGAGCGAGAGAGAAAAAGAGAGCGAGGAAGGAGAGAGAGCGAGAGAGAAAGAGAGGTTTACAATGTTGTTCTGTTTCATTGTGTTGCTTTCGAAGGGTTGCAACAGTAGACATTGGCCTTGAGGACACAAACCTCCCTGGGATGAGCTCCACACTGTTGGATGTTACAGGCCTGTATAGTGTTACTGTGGGAAAGAAGCTGTTGTTCTATGAAAACGTACACACACACACACACACACACACACACACACACACACACACACGTGCACGTGCACGTGCACACACACACACGTGCACACACACACACGCGCACAAAGAGGGGTGAGAAAGAGGGGTTGTTCACCTTGTCCTCTCCTCTCTCCTCTGTCTCACCATCCATAAGGGAGCTCTTTGAAAGGACCAATGCCCATGTCCTTGCCTCTTTTCTGTCAATCTCATTGCATCTCTGGGCCTTGAACAGTCACACACACACTCACACACGCTCACACACACACACCACCCAGAGCACATAGACACACATCACAGTTTTTTTTAAGACACACCCCCACTTCCCCAAGCGGAGCAGAAACATGAATCCACTCCGATAGATTGAGGAAGGAGAGGGTTGTACAACGTGTGTGTCTTCCTATTGCTCCATCACCCCACACACACAATCCATTCTTCCATCCTGCCGATAGTTTCCCAGACCGGATGCACGGTGGCCCACGCTGCAGAATGACAGAATACATAAAAGCCAAGTGTACGAGGCCAGTGGGGGACCTGTGTGAAAAATGGCCCAATAGGTTGTTGAGCAGAAATCAATGGCTGAGCGCTGTGGTCTGCTGGCGTGTGGCTGGAACGCCACCAGTGGTCATTGGGTCCCCGATCCCCTCTCTCTCTTCACACACAGAAGACAAAATAACGGTGTGATGGGGTGATGTCTCCTCTCTGTCTCTGTCTTTCTCTCTCTCCCTGTGTGTCTCTGTCTCTGTGTGTGTCCCTCTCGCTCTTTCCCACTCAGGACAATCACAGATCACATACGTTCTCAAAATCAAGGGGCTACCCTGAAGGTGTGATTGGGGGTGATTTCACAGAGATTTGTACCGTCAGAGGTGAAAGCAAAGGTGATGTAGACTGGTTGAAGAGGACGGTGTTAGATTCAAGTTAGCTAAGTGTTTGGCTGGAACCAGGAAGAAGCGTTTGGCCAGAACCAGGATGTCCCAATTACCCAGAAGCACTGGAGCAGAAGTGGCTGGCTCTGTCATCGCAGGGTGCATCTCCTGAGTGGCCGATCTGCATTACTGCATCAGTTATTTATTCATGTCTCTCTCTCCTTCTCTTTTGTGTGTGTGTGTGTGTGTGTGTGTGTGTGTGTGTGTGTGTGTGTGTGTGTGTGTGTGTGTGTGTGTGTGTGTGTGTGTGTGTGTGTGCATGCATGTGTCCATGTGGATGTGTGTGTTCAACTGCATGTGTGTGTGTATCTAGTGCAGTCAGTATGTATCAGAGTCAGAAACATAGATTTAGGCTTGGATGATTGGTTCCCATGATGCATCAGCAGTCAGTTGTTAGTGCTCATGCTAATGTATGCTCACGATTGGGGTCAGGATGGGGGCCTGCTGAAAAACGTGCCGGTGACCTTTTGTGGGTTAGAAGTTGCCCTTAGGCACAGATCTAGGATCAGCTTACCTTCTAGGATTCTTGACCTATACTTGACCTAAAATGCAAATCTGACCTCAGATCAGTGGCTAGGGACAACTTCTTCCTACTCTGTCACACCTCTGTGGCCCAGTCAACACTTACTATGAGATGTCTCAGCTCATGCAGTGTAGTGGAGAAGATATGATGCAGGTCTCACGGTAGAAGTGGTGAAGGACAGGGCCATAGTGAATACCCTTTTCGTCCTTACTTCAGCCTGTTGGGGGTGAGGTTCACATTGTTATTATTATCCCTTCCATGCATCTTGATACAGTTGTATATCATGACTACCATCTGTAGTATATCTGTAGTCAGCTTCACCATGAGAGAGAGAGAGAGAGAGAGAGAGCGAGAGAGAGAGAGAGACGGAGGGAGAGAGAGAGAGAGACGGAGGGGGAGAGAGAGAGAGAGAGAGAGAGAGAGAGAGAGAGAGAGACAGAGAGAGAGAGCGAGAGAGAGAGAGAGAGACGGAGGGGGAGAGAGAGAGAGAGAGAGAGAGAGAGAGAGAGGTAGAAGAGAGAGAGAGAGAGAGAGAGAGAGAGAGAGAGACGGAGGGGAAGGGAGAGAGAGAGAGAGAGAGAGAGAGAGAGGTAGAAGAGAGAGAGAGAGAGAGAGAGAGAGAGAGCGAGAGCGAGAGCGAGAGCGTGAGAGAACAGGCCATAACAACAGTTTAGCTTTGGGAATTTCTGATTCAGGATATCCAGATAAACAATTTACTGTATGACAAACTACTACCAATATTCTCAATATAATTTTTCTAAGACAAATGTTAAAGAGAATAACAGCACACTGTTGAAACCATTTTTTTTCTTCCAATTGGCTTATACTCCGCTATGCTATCACCTTGGCGATATCACTGCAATGTTACAGGGTCAAGGGGTTAGAGGGCCTTAGGGAGACATCCCGACCATACAGCACACCCAATCTAGTGAGATTTGTATCAAAACAATGAAAACCAACAACAGCAATACACTCCTTCATATAATACCTAAATCTCACCCAGTGTCTCTCTCATTTCTAGTGAGGTTGATCAGGCCTCAGCAGATAGTCAGAACAGAAGTCATTCAACACCGGTAGTCATTCCTTTCCCTTCTCTTTCCCTGTACTTCCTGAACCATTTAAAAACATTTCCATTATTCTGCATACCTGGTTTACAACGAAATTAAAAAGACCCCACACAATAAATCAAACACGGTATTAACACCACTAACAAATAATCCTAAAAGTTGTGTGTGTGTGTGATAAAACGTAGGGCAGACAACAGCCTCAGGAAACGTATTTTGTGTGCAAAAGGCATGAGGAGGTAGGCGAATAATTACAATTTAGCAGATTAACACTGGAGTAATAAATGAACAGATGGTCATGTGCAGGTAGAGATATTGGTGTGCAAAAGAGCAGAGAAGTAAATAAATAAAAACAGTATGGGGATGAGGTAGGTAAATTGGGTGGGCTACTCCAAGAACCAAGCCTCCAGTATGTCTCCCCAGCCTAATGAGTCCTGTGCCTGCTCCCAGTACCAGGCCTCCTGTATGTCTCCCCAGCCTGGTGAGTCCTGTGCCTGCTCCCAGAACCAGGCCTCCTGTATGTCTCCCCATCCTGGTAAGCCCTGTGGCAGCTCCATGCACCAGGCTGCCTTTACGTCTCGTCACTCCAGTGAGGATCCATGGCACGGAGCCTACAGCGAATGTCTCCAGTCCGGAGCCTCCAACGACGGCCTCCAGTCCGGGGCCTGCAGCGATGGTCCCCAGTCCAGAGGCGCCACCAAAGTGGGGGGAGCCAGAGGTGGAGCGGGGTCTGTGTCCCGCACCGGAGCCGCCACCGAAGTAGATGCCCACCCGGACCCTCCCCTATAGGGTCAGGTTTTGCGGCCAGAGTTCCTCACTCACGGTTTTAATATATGCCAATTTTAACAATTTTCCAAGGTAGTGATACTCACTTCTCCAGAGAGTAGTTATGGAATTTGTACCTTTTTTAAATGTTATTTATTTATTTATTTGAATTTTACCCCTTTTTCTCCCCAATTTCGTGGTATCCAACCTTTTAATGATCACGTCACCTGATACATTGTATTAAAACCAATACTGGAACGTCTGCCAGGAGAGACGAAGGTTGAAAGTCATGCGTCCTCCGATACACAACCCAACCAAGCCGCACTGCTTCTTAACACAGCGTACATCCAACCCGGAAGCCAGCCACACCAATGTGTCGGAGGAAACACCGTGCACCTGGCAACCTTGGTTAGCTTAATCAGAGTGTGGGCTCCCTGAGCCACGTCTACTGTAACCCCTTGTACTGTTAACCTCAGTCTCCCTAGGAACGATCAGCAGGCGGAGATAACCATCCCATCCTCATCACCAAATTGTGGTGAAAATTCTAACCATAAGGAAGAGATTGTAGATTCTTCAAACAACAACTTTATTATAAGATTGGCAAAAATGGAGCAGTTAACAGACCAGAGTTAAAAGCCCAACGAACAGAGTTGTCTCTCAGCTTTTATAGAAAGTACAACCTCTTTTGTCTACGTGGCAGTTTAGCAGATGTGTGGAAACAGGGGCAGGGAACATAGTGTAAAAGGTGAGTTGTTTGTTTGTGCTGGTTAAGATAGATGACATTGCTACCATTGTCTGTTCCTTCCTGTAAGTTTCCACACAGCTAAGTTCTCAAACTGGACAGTCTTATCTCCATCTCTTCATTCAAAGACTCAACCAAGGACTTAATGACATTTGTGGCTGCTTTGCGTGTTGTCCCTACCCTCTTGCCCTTTGTGCTGTTGTCTGTGACAATAATGTTTGTACCATGTTTTGTGCTGCTACTGTGTTGTGTTGCTAGCATTTTGTTAGTTTGCTACCACACTGTGTTGTCATGTGTTGCTGCCATGCTATGTTGTTGTCTTAGGTCTGTATTTTTGTAGTGTTGTGGTGTCTCTCTTGTCGTGATGTGTATTTTGTCCTATATTTTTATGATTTAATTATTTATTTTTTATCCCAGACCCCCGTCTCCACAGGAGGCCTTTCCTTTTGGTAGGCCGTCATTGTAAATAATAATTTGTTCTTAAATGACTTTCCTAGTTAAATAAAAATGTAATTACTGTAGATTAAACCAGGATGAAACCAGGTTGCCACATACTGCGGTCGCACCCAAACGTCTCTTCTCTGTAGACCCAGTCTTATGACTAAGTCACACAAGACAAGTTTGTATCAGATTAGGAAAAAAAACACTAGCATATAACAAGAGACAATTCTCTAAGTAAAAACCAGCACAGCATGTTCTAATTTGTAATGTTTCCACCACGGCAAACATTACAAAGTTGATGAGCTAAGCGCTGAAAAGTGTCTGGATTTAAGAGGAAACATTTGATTAGCTTCAACTTTGGTACACTTCAAAATGGCGTCACCTCCAAAACTATCAGAGTCTGCGTTTTCTAAGTCCAACATGTGTCTACTGTAGACAAACAAACAGGTATGATTCATGGTGGGTTTTGGGAGGTTGGGTTCTCTGGAGCCATGTCGTGCATCACGTTTAGATTTCAGTTCCTGGGGCATTGTCTGAGATCTGGAAAATAGACGGAGCGGAGCGCTGCGTCACCATGACAGGCCAAGGTGATAAACGACCTCGCTACGAAATGAGAGAACGTCAACCTTATGGCAGAATGAGGGAGGGAAGGAAGGAGCTTTTACCAAATGCAGCCTTTACATTTATGAATTGGACTGGGGGAGAGGGAGACAGAGGAGGGGAGAGAGAAAATGATGTCAACAGTGAGAAAGATGGAGAGAGACATACAGTGAGAGAATGCTTTGAGACAGAGAGAGCAAGAGGGAGAGATGGACGGGGGAGAGGGATGAGGGAGAGGTTGGAAGAGGGAAGCTGATGACAAACAGGCTCATTATTCTCAGTTAAATGTCAGTTGCTGAACAGAGAGAGAGAACCCTAGACTGGCAGAAGGTGTGCCTGCAGGGCATGAACACAGAGCTGCAGGCATTTTAACAGAGGCGTGGGTAATGCCAGCCTTGCAGACTCCATGGAACACTATTATAGGGCATCCTATTATTGTTATCAACGAGAGCTATGGGTTTACATTGGATGGCCCACCTGCTCCAGACCTAGTTTCTGGTTTCAGTTTATCACCGTCTTCTCTCAACTTTTCTGATGCAGGCTTCCACAAAAGGAGCCAGCCAATTTGTGTGACGTGTGATCTCCTTCACGTATGATCTCTCGCTTTGTTGTTCCTCGTTTGATTCGATATCATCCCGCCGGTCGAGGGACTATGCATTATTGATGCGATGAATAAATACACAAATTAATAATGAAACAAATATGAATTTTTCACGGTGCTGTCTCGGTCTGTGTCAATGTGTGTGTGTGTGATGAGCTCAGGGATGCGCTGTGCGATGAGAGAACAGACAGGTGACAGCACATTGAGTTGAGATTAATGCCAGTCGTGAGGATGACTGGCAGTCCTAACAATGGGACTGCTCTGATTCCTCCCATGCATCTCAAACAATACAGGAGAGTTAAGACAGCCTTGACATGAGCCCCGGATCAATTATTTAGTGATTGGCTGACTGGAATATGCTACAGTTTCAGTTTTGTCTAATTGCTTTACAAGGTGCTCTCGTTGAAGTCAGTGATACTGACACACCTCTGAACTCAACCGCGTAAATCCCATTGCTACTTTTGTCAGTGCTTGAACGTGGACTATCACCTTAAAACTACGTTGAACAGCATTGTTTACGCTAGTTTGTTGGTCATTGCTTATTCAGACAGCATTAGAATTTCATATCTCTTAGCATCCGCTAGCATTTTTGCTGGCGGATTGACTTTAGTCGTGAACACAGACCTTGTTTCTGGTTCACCTGAGGTAAATGTAGCATTGCTGAGAGTGTCGGAATCACAGAAAGTTGAAAGTCGGTTGCATAATGAATGGCCCGTTCCTGTCCAGTGTCGAGTTCAGCCCTCCTGGGATTCTGCTCAATGTCTGCGCAACGCTGCAACAACTCCCACAAGCACACAGGCTCTGCAGTGTCAAGTTCCTCTTGGAAACCGTTACAGGAACTTGTTGTCCTTTGCTGCAAAATGTTATTGGGATAAGAACGACTGGTGTGTACATACACATCTTTGGCTGTGTGCATTTATTCAGGAGCAGATAACAGATATATCTTACTCAAATATATGTCTTAGAACCCTCATTCATCATAATATTGTCAATATCACTCTCGGGCTTGACATGGTACACTCAAATCAATCAAAATAATATACCAATGGACAACGAAATCTATCTGTATGTTTATGCTGAAATGACAGAGATGTTCTTTACTACTCTGCACTTGTCCTTTCATTGTCTAGAAGTCTCGAGATGCCACAGTCTTACCGTTAGAATTGTAGCTAATTAGTGGTTTAACCGTTGTGATCAGTTTGGGCAGTAAAATGGAGAAACACAAAGAGAGAACACGGTGTAATCTCAGTTTAATGGCTCGTAAAAAGACTGCAATAGTTTCCAGATGCCTCGCTTTTGTAAGATACTAGAAAACATAACGCAAAACACACCTGTTATGCAGTTTTCCCCCTTATAGACACATCTCTCTCTTTGAATCGGATCCTAAGAGAAATTAGTCTCTTTTCAAAAGACGGCCAGTTATTTGGAACTGAGATTTCTTCCGATTTTTCATCTTTCTCTTAAGAGATAAGAGGAACTGATTGTGTTGACTTTAAATGACAACCACGTACAGCTGCCGCCGTGTCCAATCTTTGTATCTACTATCCTTTTATCATCGAACTGCTCCTGTCGTTTCTTTACAAAAACGACAAGACAAAAACAACAACATCCTTGAAAATCGTGTGTGTTTTTGTGTTCAGGGTCATTCTGCCTCAGTCAAGGTTTCACATACATTACATTCTTCTGATCTACACTGTGGGAACATTCTGGAAACACACCATGCTAGACATCACACGTTCTCCCCTTTGATGGTGAACATACTGTACTCTGCCTCGTCGTACACATTCAGGCGTTATATTAATTAATGAGATGCTTTAATATTCTAAATAGCAGGCTTGTGGGGTTTTAATGATGTAGATGTCTCTCTGAGCAGCAATGTACACCGCAGAAGGTCAAGCCCATACTGTATTATTTAGAAATGTTGATCTCTCATGGCCATTGCCCCAAGGTCCAACTTGCCCTATATGTCCAAGGAGGGCCACCGTACGCGACGTGATGATGAGGATGGCTCTGACCTGTAGTTAGCTCACCTTTTCTGTAATGAGCTTTAGACTCACTGTTAACGGGCACCTCAGACAGCGCTTGACCTTTGTTGTAGAATGGATGGCCAGATAGCTAGCAACAATTACAAGAAGCTACCATGTGGGGAATTTTAAGTGCCTTGTTTGTGATACCATGTCTTGTTTTTAAGTGTTTTGACAGATGTCACATCTATGCTAATATACCTCAAATCCACTAGCTAGCTAACCAAGAACTGTAACAATGTATTTGAGAGACAACATGTGCTCATTGTGCAAATGTATTTATGTTTTCAATAAACATCGGGGATGAAATATAGTTTAATGTTATCAACAATCTAAGCCAACCCCGTCTGTTTTGCGCACGTGTAAGTTTTGTTGCTAAAAAACCAAACCTGTTGGAGAGAGAGAGAGAGATAATTACTGTATGCAGACATTCACATCTCTCTCGTTCGCTCTCGCTCTCTCATTCTCTCTCTCTTACAGGCTTCACATCTCTTATCATGCCAGATTTCACCTCTCCACCATCATCATTTACTGCTTCCTATACAGCTCTGTACAGCCACAAAAGATAGAGGGAACAGAGAGAGACAGACAGAGATAAAACAAGATAGAGGAAGAAAGAGAATTGTAGAGAGAGAGAGAAAGAGAGAGAGAGAGAGAGAGAGAAGTGGGTTTAATAACTACTGCTAATTGGTGTTTTAACCTCTGCAACGTGATGCTTCTCCGTGCTAGCAGGATAACTCATGCTTCTCAGGAGCCTGACACTCTCCTCACACTCTATAGTTTGTTCTCCTTTTGACATGTCCCCTGAGTTTCGCATGCCGACAGTTGTCAGTCATATGAGTTGAGTTGCTGTCAGTGATGGGAATAGGAGACAGAAAATAAAAGAAACTCAAGAGAGAGAGGTGGTGGAGAAGAGAGGAGCAGAGATGAGCTGAGAGACACTGATACAGGGAGAGAGGGACCGTAGAGAGAGAGAGGAGCAGAGATGAGTCGAGAGACACTGATACAGGGAGAGAGGGACAGAAGAGAGAGAGAGGAGCAGAGATGAGTCGAGAGACACTGATACAGGGAGAGAGGGACCGTAGAGAGAGAGAGGAGCAGAGATGAGTCGAGAGACACTGATACAGGGAGAGAGGGACAGAAGAGAGAGAGAGGAGTGGAGATGAGTCGAGAGACACTGATACAGGGATAGAGGGACAGTAGAGAGAGAGAGAGAGAGGCAGAGATGAGCTGAGAGACACTGATACAGGGAGAGAGGGACCGTAGAGAGAGAGAGGAGCAGAGATGAGTCGAGAGACACTGATACAGGGAGAGAGGGACCGTAGAGAGAGAGAGAGGAGCAGAGATGAGTCGAGAGACACTGATACAGGGAGAGAGGGACCGTAGAGAGAGAGAGGAGCAGAGATGAGTCGAGAGACACTGATACAGGGAGAGAGGGACAGAAGAGAGAGAGAGGAGTGGAGATGAGTCGAGAGACACTGATACAGGGATAGAGGGACAGTAGAGAGAGAGAGAGAGGCAGAGATGAGTCGAGAGACACTGATACAGGGAGAGAGGGACAGTAGAGAGAGAGAGGAGCAGAGATGAGTCGAGAGACACTGATACAGGGAGAGAGGGACAGAAGAGAGAGAGGGGGAGCTGGTGGAGAAGAGAGGAGCAGAGATGAGTCGAGAGACACTGATACAGGGAGAGAGGGACAGTAGAGAGAGAGAGGAGCAGAGATGATTCGAGAGATATTGATACAGGGAGCGAGGGACAGAAGAGAGAGGGACCTGGTGGAGAAGAGAGGGGCAGAGATGAGTCGAGAGATATTGATACAGGGAGTGAGGGACAGTAGAGAGAGAGAGAGAGGCAGAGATGAGCTGAGAGACACTGATACAGGGAGAGAGGGACAGAAGAGAGAGAGGGACCTGGTGGAGAAGAGATGGGCAGAGATGAGCCGAGAGACACTGATAAAGGGAGAGAGGGACAGTAGAGAGAGGGAGCTGGTGGAGAAGAGAAGAGCAGAGATGAGCTGAGAGACACTGATACAGGGAGAGAGGGACAAAAGTGCGAGACAGGGGGAGAGACTGAAGAAAGGAAGGGATCAGTGAGTTGTCAGTTTGCATGGCTGTAGACAGCATATTTTTCCCCTGCAGCATTCACACACTTCCTCTAAGGCAATTGGGATCCCGGCTCCAAATAGATTTTCAGTCTCCTTAGCACAGTGGCTACCCAATCAGCAAACAAACAGTTTGATAGATGGGCCATGAAACCAATGAATGATCTGCCAAGACATACTGTACATCTTCCAGGCATACATCTTCTCAAAGATGACAAAGTTATTGGGTTTGGTTGGACTCCAACTTTCCTCTTCAATGTCTCTCCATCTCACCTCTCTGCCTATGTGGCCCCCTTCCTCCCCCTTTTCTCTCTCTTCATTTTCTGAATGAGTGAATGAATCTGAGTAAATTGTAATAGAATGCACCTTGTCTCTGCTTGGCTGTTAATATTTAACTAACCAAATGGAAGAGGCAGTTCCCTCGCGTTTAACTCATGTCTATTTGAAATTGCATTACAGCGCGGCCACATTAGGCTAATTCAATCCGCAGCACTTAAGATGTAATGGTCTCTGCACATCATAAACTACTATGGAAAAAAACACAATACACAAAACTACTTTTTTATATTACTTCTCTGCAGTAGGATGAATTGTAGTAGGGTGAATTGTAGTAGGGTGAATTGTAGTAGGATGAATTGTAGTAGGGTGAATTGTGGTAGGATGAATTGTAGTAGGATTAATTGTAGTAGGGTGAATTGTAGTAGGATGAATTGTAGTAGGGTGAATTGTGGTAGGATGAATTGTAGTAGGATGAATTGTAGTAGGGTGAATTGTAGTAGGATGAATTGTAGTAGGGTGAATTGTAGTAGAATGAATTGTAGTAGGGTGAATTGTAGTAGGGTGAATTGTAGTAGGATGAATTGTAGTAGGGTGAATTGTAGTAGGATGAATTGTAGTAGGATGAATTGTAGTAGGATGAATTGTAGTAGGATTAATTGTAGTAGGATGAATTGTAGTAGGGTGAATTGTAGTAGGATGAATTGTAGTAGGATGAATTGTAGTAGGATGAATTGTAGTAGGATGAATTGTAGTAGGGTGAATTGTGGTAGGATGCATTGTAGTAGGGTGAATTGTGGTAGGATGAATTGTAGTAGGGTGAATTGTGGTAGGATGAATTGTAGTAGGGTGAATTGTAGTAGGATGAATTGTAGTAGGATGAATTGTAGT